>NW_017670349.1:181283-214999 GCF_001879085.1 Nicotiana attenuata
GAGACCAACACAAACTACCCCTTCCCGAACACTCTTTCCCTGTACTTTAGAGAATTGAAGGTGAAGAAGAAGAGGTTTGATGTCCAGGTAGATCCAGTGGACCCCTACTCATGGTACAGTCAGTTGGGTCCCGACAACCCAAAGAGGTCCAAAAAGCCTCAGGCATCCACTTCCACCGCACCTGGCCAGTCTGAGGAGCCAGCGGTTATTGAGCAGTCCACTGAGCCTTCCACCATCCCTGCTACCAGTGAGACATTGCCTCAGGGCCCTTCTACTATTGCTGGTCCATCTACTGCAGCAGACCCGGATGTCTCTTCATCGAAGACTCACCGGTTCACTGCCCACCAGCTTGCTCAGTCTCTAGCCAGTTTGAACAACTGGATGTCAGCTGCGACATCCAAGTTGTCAAACTTGGCCACTGTAGTTCAGGCACAGTCAGCCCCTTCCACAGTTGAGATCCCTCCTTCTATTGAGGAGACACTGAAGAAGATCCTGGCCAACCAGGAGAAGATGATGGAGACACAGGATACCTTGGCTAAGGCAGTTGGGGCACACAGCACAGCATTGGGTAAACTAGCTAGGGAGCACAGGAAGTTGAGGAAGCAGAAGGCTTCCAAGAAGTCAGTGATGAAGTTGAGGGAGGATGTGGATAAGCTTTTGGAGGATCAGATGCCACTTGACTTACTCTTTGGGGAGCCAACTGTAGATCCAGCAGCAGTTCAGCCACAGCAGGAGGAGACTCCCAGGCCGAGGAAGAAGAGGAAACTCCGTAGCACTGAGGGAGTTGTGATAGAGGTGGCCCAGGTTCATGAGGGTACATCCAGTGTTCCACCGGTGGTTCAGCCTGTCCTTGATCCAGCTCATGTCCCAGCAGCACAGCAGCAGCAGGTCGGAGACCAGTCTGAGGTCCCGGCTACTACAGAGGATCCAGAGACGACAGGAGACCCCGCGCATGTGGACTAGGCTTGAGGGGCCTTTCTATATCCTTTTACTCTGTTTTTGAGCTTATTTTGGTAGTTGGCATTGGGGACAATGCCAGCTTTTATTCGTGGGGGTGCGCCCTACCATTTTGATTCTGATACACTGGATGACTGTATATATTTATTTCATTTCTAGCCTATGTTCTGGATTGTCTTGGATTTTTAAATAATTGGCCTGTATATAACTTTTAACTTTGGCTACTTTTAGACTCTTATGTATATATTCATCCCGTTGTATATTCTACTCCCCATTGTACATATTCATTTGGTTTTTTTTCTATTTTCGTTCAAATTTTTTGTTTTCAGCCTAGTAGTGAGGCTCGTAGCCTTTTGTTTTGGTTTTAGTGTTTTCAATAAGCCCTTGGTTTTCTTAATGCCACGGTTCTTTCCAAGGGTAAAGTGTTGTGCGAACCGGGTGGCTCTTCCTAATGTAGATGGCGTGACAACCTTCTTAAGGGTTTGAGTCCGTTTTTGATTTTTCTTCTTTTGATTTTCAATATTTTGTAGTTAAGAAGACCTCAGGAAAACATCACTTGGGCCTAACACATCTGCCTTTGATCCCATGGTCAAAGACATAATGTTGTGTTTAGGATGGTGAAAAGTGTGGCCTTGAGACTCTTGTGTTGACCAAACAATCATCATATGGTCGTGTGGGGCCATTGTGCGCTTGAATTGGAACTAAGGTCGTTGTGGGCTCTCAACTCGATGTCTTTAGAAAACCCTGAGTGTGTGTGGTGAGAATTTGAATTGTGAGTCTAAGCTCCAAGCCAATGGTCTAGAACTTGGCCTGAATGTTTGTTGAGGCGAAATCATAGGTGAAACTTGACTTGAGAAGTGAATATAGGCCCTCCTTGGTCCGAACTTCCAAATTTGAACAATTTCCATAACCTACCAATGAAATGATCCCTAGTTCAACCCTTTTTGAGCCTTAACCTTCTTCTTTCATGAACCAAAGCTACAAGCCTATACCCGTTCTCAATGAGACCCTCTCTTGGCACCCAAATCTTCCCTTGAGCAATGGCAAATACCTAAGTTTGGGGGGTTGAGACAAGAAAGGCTTCAATGCGGTAAAGAGGCACAAAAGCAAAAAGAAAAGGGAGGCAATGAAAAAGAGAAAAAAGACAAAAAGAAATACAAAAGTGAATAAGAACCGAAAAAGGGGATTCAAAGAAAACAAAGTGAAAAAGGTTGTGTAAAAGTAGAAAAAGGAGAAAGGTTTGAATTGCAAAAGAAAGAGTGACAATGTGTCTCTCTAACCCCTTGAAAGAATTGAAAGAAGTGAAATACTCAAATGAGTCAAAAAGTATGCCAAAATGAATCAAAAGAAGTGCTAAAGGGAAGATTTAACCTAAATGACCAAAAACATATCCTACCTTTACCCAAAAGCCTTCACAATGACTCCTCAAAAGCCCTATATGATCTCGAGTTGAGGAAGCTTACATTAGTGGATACTTACATAAGGGGAAAGCATATGGTACCTAAAGCTGGACTTATGACCTTCTTTGTGAGAGAAATGAGTGAAAACAAAAATCCATCAACCTCGGGTTGTGTGTCATTACTCTAAAAAGTAAGGTTCGCTTAGGGAGAGTTGAGGATGTGTGAGTTTGGGTTCCACAAAGACCAAGGTATTTGAGAAAAGCGCCTTGATGAAATGAGTCAACCCTTGATGCTCTCGTGTCACATTCGATCCATAGTTCTTAAAAGACTAAAAATGTGTTAATGATGCATTCGTATTGAGGGCAATTGTTAGTCCCAATTGATGTGTGATGAGGTTTCCTTAGGATAAGCTGGAATTACTAGGATGTTTCCTTTTTAGGGGTGGGTCTTCTTTTATTTGCTTGAGGACAAGCAAAGGTTTAAGTTTGGGGGAATTGATAACTGTGATTTTAACACGTTTTATGCCCATACTTGCCTATGCTTTATGTATGAATTGTCATAAAATAGACCCAGAATGCTTACAAAGTGCGCTTGATTGCAGGTTTGAGCGACAAGATGACAAAAGTCAAAAATCGGCTCGAAACGGAGTGAAACCTGCTCAAGTGTCAAAAAATCATTGAAGTGGGGACAAGAGGACCTAGCGCGGACCGCACTGATTTGCTGCGCGGCCGCGCTAGGAGATTCAGAGAGTATACATTTCAAGGGTTTCCATGCGCGGTCCGCTCCTTTCTGCGCGGTCAGCGCTTGTGTCCACGCGGTCGCGCTTCATTGTTGCGTGGTCCGCGCCCATCAGCCTGAGCGGCCACGCTACCTTCTTGCGCGGTCCGCGTCCCGAGCTGCATTTCTGCGCGGTCCGCGCCAGCCCCGCAGGGGTATTTTTGTCCAGTTTTTCTAGCCTAGTATAAATAGAATATTTTATTATTTCTAGGTTAAGTTTTAGATATCAGATAGCAGCAGCACTCCTGAGACTCAAGTTTTAGCCTACTTTGTGCATTTTCATCTTGTTTTATCGTGGATTCATGTAGATTAACATTCTAGTTAATTAATATGTTGATTTTATCTACTACTTCTTCAATTTCTGTTGCTATTATGTCTAGTTAATCCCATTAGCTAGGGTTGTGGCTCAACCCTAGCGTGGGTAATCAATGGGTGTGATTGTTTAATGCTTGAATGATGTTGGGTGTTTGCTATTAGGGTTAATTTTATGATTTAACTAGGATTTGGTGGTTGCAAACACTAAGTCTAGCTTAGTGGGTCTTGACTCTTCTTGAGAAAAAGTGTCTATGACTCCAAAATTAACCCAACAAGGAATTGGGATGGACCCATGAGAATGGTAGTCCCAATTAACGGGTTAAACCTTGAAAGAGTAATTACCCAACTTGAACCATAAGTTGCTTGGGCTTGTTGGCCTACCCAATTGTCTCGAGAGAGTCAATTGGGCAAAATCACTCTTTCTACGAGAGGTGTGAGAGTGAGTGCAATCGTGCAACGGTTATAGCATAAGCCCCATAATCATCATTCTTGTATTAGGAATCTCTACCCGTTAGTTGACCACCTAGGTAAATGCCACGATCCTAGTGTCTTTCTCTATCTTGCATACAACCTAGAATCACTATCTTAGCATAATTTGGTTATAATTAATAGTTGTTAAATTGTAGTTGATAATCATAAAAAACCCAAAAATGATAGAAGATCAATTAGAAGCAAACACGCATTTCTAGACTAAGCAAATATCCAACTCCCTCTCTAGCTCCCTGTGGAAATTGACCCCGATACCACTATTGGGTAAAAGTATTAGCGCCCACTCTTCCTAAGGTTGAGTCCGCTGCGCGATCACTTTTTGATATCCAACCCATGACTTAGAGCTGGCAGCAGTGGTGTTTGCACTAAAGATTTGGCGGCATTATTTGTATGGGGTTCATGTGTATGTATTTACGGATCATAAGAGCCTTCAATATATTTTCAAGCAGAAAGATTTGAATCTGAGGCAAAGAAGGTGGCTAGAGTTACTCAAGGACTATGACATTGATATTCTCTACCACCCGGGAAAGGCTAATGTCGTGGCAGATGCACTTAGTCGAAAATCCATGGGGAGTTTGGCTCATTTAGGGGCGTATCAGAGGCCGTTAGCCAGGGAGGTCTACCAGTTGGCCAGTTTGGGAGTTTGCCTTGCGGACTCTAATGAAGGAGGGGTAATTATATGGAATAGAGCTGAATCTTCGCTTGTAGCAGAGGTAAAGGAAAAACAATTTAACGATCCATTGTTAGCGCAATTGAAAGAGGGGATCCACAAACACAAGACCACAGTTTTCTCGTTCGGCATGAATGATGGTATTCTACGGTACCAAGACCGCCTGTGTGTTCCTGATATCGATGGTCTTCGGGAAAGGATCATGGCAGAAGCTCACACATCCAGGTATTCCGTGCACCCAGGTTCTACAAAGATGTATCATGACCTCAAGGAAATTTATTGGTGGAACAACATGAGAAGGGATGTGGCAGATTTTGTGGCAAAATGTCCGAACTGTCAGCAAGTAAAGGCCGAACATCAAAGGCCCGATGGATTGGCTCAAAACATAGAAATTCCAATGTGGAAATGGGAGATGATCAATATGGATTTTGTGGTAGGTCTGTTGCACACTCCGCGCAAGTTCGACTCAATTTGGGTGATCGTGGATCGACTCACGAAGTCAGCACACTTCTTGCCGGTTAAATCTACCGACACAGCGGAACAGTATGCTCAGTTATATATCAAAGAAATAGTCAGGTTGCATGGCACTCCAGTTTCAATCATTTCCGATCGAGGGGCTCAGTTCACAGCCAACTTTTGGAAAAAGTTTCAGCAAGGTTTGGGGACGCAGGTAAATCTCAGCACAGCTTTTCATCCACAAACCGATGGGCAAGCTGAGCGAACTATTCAGACGCTTGAAGACATGTTGCAAGCTTGTACTCTTGATTTCAAGGGTAGCTGGGATGACCATTTGCCACTCATAGAATTTGCTTACAATAACAGTTTCCATGCTAGTATCCAGATGGCACCATTCGAAGCATTTGTATGGTAGGAGATGTAGGTCTCCCATTGGGTGGTTCGAAGTTGGAGAAGCGGAATTGATAGGGCCGGACCTCGTGCATCAGGCCATGGAGAAAGTCAAGGTTATTAAAGAAAGGTTGAAAACTGCTCAAAGTCGCCAAAAGTCTTACTCGGATGTTCGTCGCAGAGATTTAGAGTTCAAAGAAGATGATTGGGTATTTCTGAAGGTATCCCCTATGAAGGGCATTATGCGGTTCGGAAAGAAGGGAATATTGAGTCCGAGGTATGTCGGACCGTACAGGATCATTCAGAGGATTGGTCAGGTGGCATACAAGCTCCAGCTGCCACCCGAGATGTTATTGGTACACCCGGTCTTTCATGTGTCTATGTTGAGGAAGGTAGTGGGAGATCCGTCAACCATTTTTCCAGCTGAGACCATTGAGGTTAATGAAGAGCTATCGTATGAAGAAGTTCCAGTTGCCATTCTTGATAGGCAGGTTCGAAAATTGAGAAATAAGGAAATTGCATCCGTGAAAGTATTATGGCGGAACCAGCAAGTTGAGGAAGCTACTTGGGAAGCCGAGGAGGGAATGAAAAAGAAGTACTCGCATTTGTTTGAATAGTCAGGTAACAGCTTTAATGCATTTAGTTCCTATGAACTCTTATCTTTTGGGTTGATCTATGTAAAACCGTCCCCTTTTTTGGTAATGTGATTGCCTATACGGCCTTGGTTAGTGTTATACAAGTTACATTATGTATATGAAATATGTTTATGCTATTAGGATATGATTCTGGGGCTCTCTGACAGGGGGATAGGCCTAAATACAAAGGGAACTCTGGCAAAATTTTCAGAAATTTAGGGAGTTAGCTAAATTTGGGGACTGGCAATATGTTTTAGGTTATAAAGGGCAGAAGGATGCACAAAGACTGTTAGTAAGTGAATCTCGATCCTCATTCGAGGAAGAATGATCTTAAGTGGGGGAGGATGTGAGGCCCTGCAAAAATTTCCACTCTAATCCTGAAAATTTCCACTCTAATCAGGGTCGTGTTCGCATAGGCTTGGCATGCTGAACTTCGTGATCACGGCAGGGACCTCGCGCTTGCCAAGAAGGATTTTTGGGCGAGGCTGGTATGGCCTGTACGATCGCGAGGGTGCTTCTGCGATTGCGAAGAGGAATGAATGGCTAGTGTATAAGATGAAAAATCGGAACTTAGCTCATTTTCATTTCTTTTCTCCCGTTGGAGCCGATTTTGAGGCGATTTTGAAGGAGAATTTTAATCACCTATCACAAGGAAAATGATCCCACTTATTGTGAGCTAAATACGTGGATTATACATGGATTGTAACATGAAAATTGATAAGAATCGTGGCATTCTGGAAGAAAACCTAAAAATGATATTTTTGAGTTTGGACCAGGAAATTGTACATGGAATTGGGAATAAATTATATATTTGAGTTCGTGGTTCTAAGGGTAATATTTATCTTCGAGAATTTTCGGAATTCGGGCAGTGGAACTGGGGGTTGACTTTGTTGACTTTTTGTGTTGAGCTGTGAATTATTTCCAATTGATTAAATTACAAGTTTGTGTATATTTTGACTGGTTTGCACGTTAATTAACTAGTTTCGAATCATTTGGAATTGCTTTGAGGTGTTAGAGAGGCTTTGGAGCCGGTTATCGAATTTTAGAGCGAGGTAATTTTCCTGTCTAACCTTGAGAAAGTATTTACCCCTTAGGTACTATATTTGTTATGTGCTACGTGTTATGGGAGCTATGCACGTATGAGGTGACGAGTGTCCGTACGTGTTGCACCCTATTTTGCACTATTCATAACACAATACAACTAATGGGTCTTCTGAAGTTGATAAAAGAGAGTTGCCACCTAATATTTTAAGGTATATTAGGGTACCTATACGTCTGTGAAAGTTATTATCCTAATGATCTACTAACTAGTGAGATTTGGATAAGGGTTCAAGTTATTCTAAGAGAAAGGTGTTAGGTACCCCTTAAAATCTACCTGAGGTAGCTTCTTAAACTTAGGCTAGATTTGGGGAAGGACAGGTCTATATTCTGTTTAGTTGGTGGCCAAAGTGGTTAACTAAGATTTATGAATGAATGTTTTGAGACTTGTCTTGAAAACTTAATTTTTTGTTGAGAAAAACTGTATATTTCCTTAAAAGATGATGCTTATTCATAAAGAGACAAGAGATTATCTTTGAGAATATGCTCATAGTAGAAGATCAGGTATACTTTATGTCTTAGGAGATGACTGTAGTAGAAAGCTTGTATACGGTCAAAATCAGGGTGCCCGATTTCGAGGTCTTAAATTGAGCTATGAGCCCACATCCGGGCAACTCGAAATGGAGGTCGGACCCGGCTAAGGGACACGCCCCTCGAGGAAGCTGATCGAGGGCCTGACACAACTTGCATTGAGGCAGCACAATCTCAAAGCCAATCAAGAAAGAGCGGGAATTTTTTAAGGACACGTGGACCAGGGCATAAATTAAAGGATATGATTTGTACGAAATAGTACAGTCCCGTACTAGGTTGTTATACACCTGTACCAATAGAATTCTTTACTACAATTAGGAATGTACTATATTGGAGTTTCCTCCTCCTGTGAGGCCCCGCGAAAAATTTCCACTCTAATCCCGAACCTCGTAGTGCCAAGCTAGGGCCAGGTGTTAGAAACCTCGCCGCGGCTCGGACCCTTTAAGCTGATCTATGGATTTAAAAATCAAGAATCAAAGTTTTCTAGAAAAGTGCAAATGTGCGGTTTACAATGCGGTCACATACCAGGTATGCGGACCGCATTTCTGCCGTAGAGTGAGTCAGTGTGTTAGCTAATTTGAGGTTAAAGATGCGGTCCATTATGCGATCGCATAACCAATATGCGGAATGCATAGTCGTCTCATAATTTCATTGGGATTTTGTGAAAGTTAGTTCTGCGGTGCATAATGCGACCGCAGAACGGGTATGCAGACTCCATTTCCGTCGCATACCCAGGCAGAAGGTTCAGTTTTTGGGAGCCTTTTTGCGGTCCAATATGCGGCCCACATTTCCACTTTGCGATCACAAATGCGATCGCAGATCCGACTCGGGGTTCCGCTTTTCTAATTTTTAACCCGACCCCCCGATCGTAATATTCGGTATTATAGCTCATTTTGAGTAATTTTCTGGACATTTCTAGAGTGAGGGAGAGGGGTCTAAGTGAGAGAAAGTTTCCCCCCACCAAATTACTCCATGAAACCTTGTTGAATCCTTAAAGATAATCAAGCAATGGCAACTAAACTTTTTATCCCAAGAGGTAAGGCTTCATCACCTCAGTACTATTTCTACACTCAGCTATAAGGGGTCATTAGTAAGGTAATTCATGGGTATAAGAATTAATTCCTTGCATGCATATCAAAACATAGGGTATTGGAAGCTAGTAACTAAAAAAGGGAAGCGATTGGGGTATAAAAGGATAGAAATTTCTCTCAAAAGGGGCCTAAGATCATAATGCACCTTTAGTGTTTGATATTATGCACGAACCAAGCTAGGATCTCAACTTCGTCTCTAATTCTCGGATTAATTTGTAATTCTTACAAAATAGATCGAAGCGATAAGAGTTCCGGAAATTTGTAAAGAGTAAGGGAAGCTATATTGAGGTATGTATGGCTAAAACCCCCTTTTATTAGAAATTGAGCTTCGTGGGCGTTTACAAAAGTGTATTAAGCTTTGAATTGGTTAATGTATTGATTGTTGTTGCGCATTAATTGATTTGCAATTATCTACACATATACGTGAAGGATGTGCCTCAATGTGATGTAATGTACCATTCTTGAAAATTTAGAGAAGTATGAAGAATACAATTATGTGTCGAAATGCTTAGGCTAATAGCCCGCACACATGGTGGTAATGTGCTGATATTGAGCTCCGGATAGAGGAAATAAAATAGTGATTGAGATACATGCCTCAAATGAGGCAACCTAGCCGGTCGGGTCGTGATCGGACTCCGCTCAAGATAGCGGTGGTATTGAGAACAGTGATGAACGTAGGAAAGGAATGCCCCAAACTAAGTTATGGGGATTATGTGAATGATTTTATGATTTGCATATTTGATTCACCTATGTGATTTACTTGTCATTGCTTGGTAGTTCTTTCTAGTAAAATGGTTTTTAGTTATACATACTAGTACTAATCCATGGTACTAACGTCCCTTTTGCCGGGGGCGCTACATTTTCTTAAATGAATGTAGGTGGCTCCATAGCAGATAGTGCCGATCGTGTGTAGCCGAGCATTCTCCTTCCCAATGATCTTGGTGAGCCCCTTTCTCCTTCAAGGGGCTATATTGCACATCTTCTTATTTTGGACTTTCACTTTTGAGGTATAGCCAGGGCCTTGTTGCCGGCGTTGTCACATTTATTTTTGTATCCTTAGAGGCTCCGTAGACATGTATGTGGGTTATGCGTGGGCATTGAATGGGCGTGCTATCCATGTTGTAAATCTAAACTTACGTTGCCTATGAATTGTAACTCTATGGGAACCTTGGAAACTAACTTATCTACAGTTAATGTGGTGATCTAAAATGAACTAAAAATGTTGAATATACTATCTCCCTTTGTTGAATAAATAAAAGCATGGTCCCCTTATTCGTATTGAGTTGGGTAGATAGTGTTTGGTAAGGCTTGCTCAGTTGAGTCACTCGATTGAGCGCCGGTCGCGCCTCCCGAGGTTGGGGCGTGACACCTCCTATATAAGGGGGACCCCAATCATTTTGTAAGATCATCTGATGTTATTCTCTATAATAGAACATTCTGCTCTGCCTTTCTTGTTTAACGTGCTCAACAATTATTCTTCAGATTTATTGTCTTTACTTTATTGTTCATACTTTATTACTCTAAGCTGACCTTGAGGTCCCTGGGATAACCGCGCTCGAGGCCCCTATTGCTCCAGCAACACTGATTTCGTTCATAATTTCTTCTTACTTAATCTCAATATTACTTGTTAATCACTAGTATTAGAATATATCATTTATCTTTAAAACCACAAATTATTTTTAATTGTTAGTCACATTTTTCGAGGTAAACAGTTTGGCGCCCACCGTGGGGCTAAAGGTAATAGTGATTATTTTAGTGCTAGTTTTTGATATCACACATTATTCTTGACACTTTTTCTTGTCAAAGATTTTTTGATTTTAGGCCAAAATATGTCTAGCACACAAAACGCACCTACTGTGAATCGGAGAAAACAACGGTATAGCGCTTGGTGTACCACCCATAAACCCTGAGGAAGTGCCAAACGTGGAGCCAGTTGATATTAGTTCGCTCAACGCTCTAAACACGGACGCAGGCACAGACCCCCGTAAGGAATGCACACGGGGAAGCCCGAGCCGGAGGCCAGGAAACATGAGGAATGGAAGAAGGGGGAGTCAGCCTCCAAGTGATATTCGAGATGCTGCAAGCTCAGCAAGTGGCCATTACTCAACTTTAGAGTCAAAACAGAACTCCAAACACCGCCGAAGCAGTGGACGCCCAGCATACGGAGCCTGCGCCTGAAAGGCCCGATGAAAGTGGCTCGGGGACTGATCTCTCTATTATGAAAATGCTCGAAGAACTGAGCAAAAGAATCGAGTCCGGAGAAAAGAAAATTGAAGAAAATGACAAAAAGGTGGAGACATACAATTCAAGAGTCGACCAAATACCAGGAGCACCCCCAAGGTAGATGCCACTTTTTTCCAAGTATGTTTGATTATGGCATCCTCAGCAGAACTNGGATTCGAGAGTCGACCAAATACCAGGAGCACCCCCAATTTTGAAAGGACTGGATTCAAAAAAGTTCATACAAAAACCTTTCCCCCCAAGTGCGGCTCCAATGACCATTCCCAATAGGTTTCGCATGACCGATATACCGAAATATAATGGAAAAACTGACCCTAATGAACATAATACTTCATACACCCTTGGAATTAAAGGAAATGACTTAAATGATGATGAAATCGATTCAGTGTTGTTAAAAAAGTTTGGGGAAACATTATCAAAAGGAGCTATGATCTGGTATCACAACTTAGCTCCTAACTCCATTGACTTATTTGCTATGTTGGCGGATGCCTTTGTGAAAGCACACGACGGGGCCATAAAGGTGGCCACAAGAAAATCGGACGTCTTCAAAATAAAACAAAGGGATGACGAGATGCTAAGGGAGTTCGTGTCCCGATTACAGATGGAAAGGATGGAATTACGACCGCTCTCCGACGACTGGGCGGTTCAGGCCTTTATGCAAGGTTTGAATGAAAGAAGTTCGATTGCTTCTCGACAGCTAAAGCAGAACTTGATCGAATATCCAGCTGTAACATGGTCGGATATGCACAATCGGTATCACTCAAAAATTAGGGCCGAGGACGACCAGTTGGGAGCCCCCTCGGGCTCAGTTCGCCCAAACAAATTCGCAGCCAAGCCCCCGAGGGACACAGACCGGGGATCAAGATTCAACAAGGAAAGATATCAACCGTATATCGAAGATAGAAGGAACGTTTCAAGGCGTAATGCACCTCAGAATGATCGAAGAGTAGATCGAGGCCAAAGCTCCCGGGGACTTATAAGCAAAACTGGGTCCGACAGGCGCTCGGGACCAGTGGAGGCACCCAGGTTATCAGAATACAACTTCAGTGTCGACGCCTCAAGTATCGTCTCAGCCATCAGCAAAATTAAATATACAAGATGGCCCAAGCCCATACAGATAGATCCTTCTCAGAGAAACCCCAACTTAATGTGTAAGTATCATGGTATTCACGGGCATAAGACCGAGGATTGCAGGCAGCTTAGAGAGGAGGTAGCCCAATTATTTAACGAGGGGCACCTTCGTGAATTTCTCAGTGACCAAGCCAAAAACCATCTCTATCCTTTTTGAAAAAATTAATGTTAAACGTGTTTTAGTGGATCCAGGTAGCTCGGCGAACATAATTAGATCGAGGGTCGTGAAACAACTCGGCCTGCAAGATCAAATTATGCCTGCATCCCGGGTGCTGAATGGCTTCAACATGGCAAGTGAAACAACAAAGGGAAAAATTATCTTGCCAGTAAACGTGGCCGGGACCATACAAGACACCAGGTTCCATGTCATCGAAGGTGATATGAGATATAACGCACTCCTCGGGAGGCCATGGATACACAATATGAGGGTAGTGCCTTCGACTTTACATCAGATGATGAAGTTCCCGATAGAAGAAGGAGTAAAAATAGTCCGCGGAGAGAAACATGCTATAAAAGGGATGTTCGTAATCGAGGAAGTGGTACCGATACCGGAACCCTTAAGCTCGGAGACATCGAACTCCAAAGATAAGCAGGTGGTTAAATAGTAGTCACAGCTCCGAGCCTCGACAGAAGCAGAATAACAGGTAACCGAAGGTGAAGAAAGGAATTCTGAGATCCTCGAACCTTCGTTGTTCCCAAAAAGCCCGATGCTATCAAGTCAACCGCTAAAGAGAAAGGTACACCTGGGAACGGGATTAATCCTCGCAGTCAGGAAAAAACTCATTTAGTTTTTTATTGATAATATAGATCGCATTGCTTTGCCCCGTTTAAATATGACAGGGATTCTGCTCGAAGAAAAAACAGGTAAAATAATGAAAGCTTATATTGAAGATATGATTGGTCAAGTCCCTGTGTGCAGAGGACCACTTTAATTCATTTGCAGGAAATAACAAATGTTTGGTGGCAATACGGCACGAAGCTCAATCCAGAGAAACGTGCCTCCGGGGTTAGCATGGGTAAGTTTCCCGGCTTCATGAAGTCGGATCGAGGCATCAGAATCGTACTCGACCAGGTCGAGGCTTTCAAAGATATTACGATTGCAGATAGCATGATAGGACCGCATTGAGCCCTCAAAATCATTGGAAAAAGATTTTACAAGACCGGCATGAAGGGAGCTCTCAAAGGTGCATGATCTCGAAGACACCCTTTTTACACGAAGGCCTTAGGTTTTAAAGCATATGTTGCACTCTTTTTCCCTTGGCTCGGGTTTTGTCCCTAATGGGTTTTACCAGCAAGGTTTTTAACGAGGCAACAACTATGTGTTGCCTAAGGAAAACTCAATAGTATCCAAGGTTTCTTTTTAATCAACCTCGGATACTGGGGGGCATCACCCTCGGAGGTTACATTTTTGGGAAAGACACTTCACGCCTAAGAGGGTCTCGATACGATAACTTTATAATGGGCCAAACGGTCAAACGAACCGTGCCCATATAGAATAGTCAAGCCCCGATGGCAAAACATGTACGCATGTATCAACTATTTAAAGAAAGCATTCTGGTTACATCAAAGATACTTTGTGTCTCGTACGAGCTCTACACTTACAATCTTACGGGAAACGGCTTAAGAGCCAAAACTTAGAAGCACCCCGAATACTCGGGGACTGTCATCGAAAATTCAAAATTATGAGACCTCAAAGAGGCACCCCTTCGAAACAAAGGTCAAGGCCAATATTCACGGGGACTAACTTCTCAAACAAGTTCGGAAAGTTATCGGTAAACAAGTCCAAGTGACGTACCCGAAGGCTACGACCATACTAAAGACTACGGTCATATAAAGGCTACGACCAAATAATGCGGCTCGAAGATGTCCGACTTCCGCTATAAATTAAAGGCCTTCAAACACTTTGTAAAAACCGATTAAATCAGGCTACCCACAGCAAAAGCAAAATACAAAGGGCTTCGATAAATTCAACCCTCAAAAATTCCAAGGGTTTCGATAACATCGGCCCTCGAAAATACCTCAAGAGGTGTTCGATTATGTTTACAGAAACAAATCACTAATAAGGTTCCAATATGTCGAACCTTCGAAAAACTTACGGGTGCAAAAAACACATGCTAAGGCATAATTAAAATTTCACTAAGTCTTTTAAGCCGAAATAAGGGAAAAATTATTTAGCCATTCTAAGAGCCTAAGGGCCAATTTATAAGAGCCCAAGGGCCAACATTAAGAGCCTAAGGGCCGATTTATAAGAGCCCAAGGGCCAACTTAAAGAGCCTAAGGGCCGATACATAAGAGCCTAAGGGCCAACCTCGAAAGGCTTAAGGGCCTAAAACTTATAGTTCGAGACTCCGCTTTCATTTTGATTCGGATTCGAGGTTCACAATATCCTGAGCTCATAACGAGTTGATTTAAACTCGGCTAAAAAATTATTATCGATAAAGATCTAAGGGTTTATAATACCCCGAACTAATCTTCGGACTAGTCATTTAAATATAGTTTTCCATTAACAAAGGCAATGTTGAATAATGGCAATGTTAAAACCAGCACTAACCAAAGTCGAGATTAAAAGTTCCCCTCGTACCTCCAAAACATGATTACATGAAATATTTACACAAGGGAGGCTTACAAGGAAACAAAATAAAGTAATCTAAAACTACTTCGTGGTCAGATCCTTAGCAGCGGCATCTCCAGGAGTCACATCCTCGAGGGCCTCATCCTCGGGGACATCATCCCCGTCACCTTCACTCCCAGAGACACTGGCTGAATAATCTCCATTGGAAAGCAGAGCAGCCGCCTCTTCTTCCAAAATCTTCTCCGCTTCAAAATCGTCTAAAAGATCGAAGTTGCGAGCATGTATCTCCTCGAGGGCCATCCTCCGGGATTGTCGCCTAGCATGGTCAAGGGCACCTGATAACTTAGCCTCCACCATAGAAGAGATCTCCTTAGCCCAATCATTAGTTGCTTTGGTATCGGCTCGATACGAAGTTATATTGTCCATACCTTGCCTCCACCCCAGGGCCTCTGCTTCTTTTATCTTAAGCTCCTCCCGAAGCTGCGCCTCCAAGTCGGCCTTTTGTTGGAACCGAGAAATTAAAAAATGTCTGCTACCAAAACAAAACAAGTGCGTTATAAACTCTAGAAGAGCTTTATTACCTTCTCAACATACTCGGCTCGACCTTGACACGCCTGCTCCAGCTCAGCTTGTAGATCATATATCTCCAACGCTCTCTTAGCATATAAGGCTTTGATGGCGTCCTTCTCCTCCAAAGTCTTCTTAAGCTCGGCCTCGCATCGAGCAAGATCGCTTCGGGACTTGGAAAATGCCCTTTTATGGAGCACCACAGCCTTTATGAAAAAGAAGGAAAGTTAGATTCGGAACAGCTAAAACAAAGGCAGCAGTTTCAAAAAATAGAAAACTCACATGTTTAAAGAGCCCACATGCCCCATTAAAAATGAAATAAGCATCGGGGTCGGGGCCATCTTCAAGCCCTGCGAGACATTCTTGAAAGATGTCGTGTGCTTCATGGCTTACTTCCACTTAACAAGATCTCATATTCACAGCCTCCTGGATTTGCCCCTCGGATAACTCGGGGCCAGGGGGAGAATCATCCACGTTGATCACCCCGAGTGATCCACTCGGGGCATTCTCTTTTATTTGAAGAGGCTCGAGGTCAAGATGTTCGGCCTCGCCCTCGTAATGATCTTCTAAGCGAGGCACCTTCTTTCTGGACGATGGCTCGGGGACTTTGTTTGAACTCTCTTCGGAGATTTCTTCAGCTCTGGAGTGTGCCACATCAACCGCCGCTGGTTCGGTGGGCTTTGAAACATTAGTGTTCTTTCTTTTACGGTTTACCAGCAGGCAATCATCATCTTCTTCTTCCTTCTGGTCCCGAAGGCGTTGGGCCGTTTCTGGAGATAAGGTTGCTGCATTGGCCTTAGGCCTTTGAGCCAAGCTTTTCTTTGGCTTCGGGGGATTTTCAGATGACTCTCTCCTCATTTTTCTTTCTTTGGGAGGCATTAGAACCTCCACTTCACCAGCTGGAGCCGGCCTCAATTCAACGGCATCTCCAAGACCTATGATAAATCGAGATCAGTATCCCGTAACAGAAACACTAAAAAATAAACAAGAGAACTCACTATGGTTTTTTGCCTCCCATCGACCCTTAGCCAGATCTCGCCAGCAACGCTTCGAGTAAGAGGAGGTGGAGGCCATCTTTCGGACCTAGCCCTCGAGGTCCGGGAACCCACAGGGAAACCAAGCAGCGGCTACACCATCGTAAAGAGGCTAGATCAAAGAAAAATATAAAGTCGGGGAAAAGAAAAGAAAGTAGGGTATACTCACGTTTCATGTTCCACTCCTTGGGGAACAAGATCCAATCAGCAGGAATAAAATCAGAGGTTTTGACTCGGACAAACCAGCTCATGCACCCACGGTCTTTGTCCTCATCGATACTAGAGAAGAGGATTTTAAAGATCGGCGTTGCGATTTTATCAAGCCCCCACGATAAAGTCGGGGACTGTACAATCAGATCATATGATCGAGGGTAAAAGACATTCCCTCCATTTGGTTCAAAAAGAACCTGATTAGGTCAACAATTTGCCAGAAGGAGGGGTAGATCTGGCCAAGCGTCACATGGTATCGTTGGCAAAAGTCGAGGATAACTAGGTCTACTCTGAGCCGGAATTGTAGGGCCCAACGTAAACGGGTAAGTATATACACTTAAGTACCCCGCTTTATATGTGGTAATATCCTCCTCAGAGGAAGGAATCACTATTTCCTTATTGTCCCATTTGAAATCCTCATTTACTTGCTTGATCTCGGCCTTGGTCACCAAACAAACATATCGAGACATGGGCTCGCATCGGCCTGGTGCCAAACAGGTTTTTTTGATTTTAAAATCGGATGTAATCTCACACGGCGGTGGGATGCATTCCTCGATACGAGATGGCACTACCAGATTACTCTTGGTCGATAGAGAAGATGAAGGAGCTTTTTCCTTTTGAGGAACAGATTTAGAAGTTTTAGACATCACTATGCGGTAGATCCAAGAAGATGAAAAATGTTGTTAGTGAAGAGAAGGAAGAGCTCAAGGAAATTGAAAAAGGCTAAATGAGACTTTGAAAGTAACAAAGTTTGTATGGTTGTGGGATATATCTATTTATAAAGGTCATTTAAGCGTGCTGAGGAAGCCAAAAGGCCGACCGTCAGCCGCCTCCAAATAATGATTTAGGGAATTGTACAAAAAGCAACTTTTCAGTCACTTCAACTGCTTACGTCATGATATTGGCATCAGGATCAAGGCATCGGGAATTAATTTGTCAAAAATCATTAAAGGCAGCCTACAAGCCGAGTTCGAGCAAACACTCACTCGACTATTAAGCCCAAGGGCTACCCGAGTTCGAGCAAATTCCCACTCGGTGACTATCTATAAAGCCTAAGGGCTAACTTTATTCGAGTTCGAGTAAACACTCACTCGACTATTAAGCCCAAGGGCTACACGAGTTAGAGCAAATTCCCACTGAGGGACTATCTATAAAGCCTAAGGGCTAACTTTATTTCGAGTTCGACCAAACACTCACTCGACTATTAAGCCCAAGGGCTGCCCGAGGTTGAGCAAATTCTCACTCGGGGACTATCTGTAAAGCCTAAGGGTTATCTTTATTTAAAGTTCGAGCAAAAACTCGCTCGACTACTAAACCCGAGGGCTATCCGAGTTCGAGCAAATTCTCACTCGAGGACCACGAAAAGGTTTAAGGATTAGCTTCATTTCGAGATCTTGCTCTCACCCGACTCGAGCTCGGTGATCATGTTGTTCGAGGTTCACATTTAAGCTCAACTCGAAGATTAATGAGAACCTCCAGGGTTACTGTATTAAAAACCTAAGGGTTTATTATGTTCTGAGCTCGATATTTGGGCTAGCTATTGAAACTATCTAACCAAAGTCTTTTACGGATAAGATAGAACAACATTCAGCACGAACCAGAATGGATACAAGGGGATCCTTTTTCTCTTTTAAGAAATCTTTACAAATTACAACTACGGCACCCAAGAAGGATGCTTACACAGGAGCAAAGAAACAAAAAACAAGAGACAAAGAACCTAATCCACTTTAAATACTACGTCCTCGGGAGCATCGTCTTTCCTCGAAGGCATCATTCAAGATCTCTGGGAACGTATATATGGGACAGGAAGCCCCCGATAAAAGTAAATATATCTCCAGCAGCTGAGATCGAGCGTTCTGATAAAGTCTTGGGCTACAATACATTAAGAAAGAATAGGCAAAAAGAAGAGGCAAAAGGGGGGTGCAAGGTGCAAAAGCAACAGTCCAAGAGTGGTCACCCCTGGAACTCTGTTCCGATGTGGGATGCAAAAGTTAGTAGATGATAGTGCCACCTCATTCCATGGAAAGAAAAGGGAATGAAGCGCCACACCAGGTTGAAGATAAAAGGAGATGAGAAGCAGTGTAGAGTTCGTATATCTTCTGATACGGAAGGGACCCGGTGCCTTTCTCCTGTTGTCTCGAGCAGAAGCTCTGAAAAAGGAAGCCTTGGCGTAACTGGTAAAGTCGCTGCCATGTGACCTTGTGGCCACCGGTTTGAACCATGAAAATAGGTGGTTAGAGGAAGAGGTAAAGAAGGGAAATGACTAAAGCTAGATGAAGAAGGAATACGTGTAGTTGTTGTCCAGCAAAGCAACCTCCTATTTATAGAAAGACGACTGCGGAACCGGAGGTGCAAGTGGCCGACAAGGGCTGAAATGTATTTGACGTTCTGGGGAAGCACACTGACATGACATTTCTGGCCACTTCAAACGCCTACGTCACAACTATGACGTCATCACTAGTGCTTCGGGAGAATCGAGCTTCAAATCATTTCTTATCATTTTATTCTAAGAAACGCGGGGACTATCTGTATATGGTCAAAATCAGGGAGCCCGACTTCGAGGTCTTAAATTGAGCTATAAGCCCGAGTCCGGGCAACTCGAAATGGAGGTCTGACCCGGCTGAGGGACACACATCTCGAGGAAGCTAATCGAGGGCCTGGCACAACTTGCATCGAGGGCAGCGCAATCTTGAAGCCAATCAAGATAGAGCGGGAATTTCTGAAGGACACGTGGACCAGGGCATAAATTAAAGGATATGATTTGTACGAAATAGTACAGGCCCGTACTAGGTTGTTATACACCTGTACCAACAATTATTCTTTAGATTATTCTGCTCTGCCTTTCTTGTTTAACTTCATCAACAATTATTCTTTAGATTTATTGTCTTTACTTTATTGTTCATAATTTATTACTCTAAGCTGACCTCGAGGTCCCTGGGATAACCGAGCTTGAGGCCCCCATTGCTCCTGCAACACCGATTTGGTTCATCATTTCTTCTTACTTATGCTCAATATTACTTGTATAATCACTAGTATTAGAATATATCACGTATCTTTAAAACCATAAATTATTTTTAATTGTTACTCACATTTTTCGAGGTAAACAAAGCTTTCATATTTTTCGAACTTATTCTTATTATTTGCAAATTTTATTTGTGTGTGATAGCTTTTGTTATTAAATGAATTCGTACCATACGTGATCCATTCGAAGATTTGTTTTCATTTCTCTGTCGAAGAGCTTCAAAAATATCATCGAAAACCGCTTGTAGTAAACTTAAATAGAAACTTGTTTATTATAAACACTAAAGTAAATGAACCTCTTGATCTATTTAGCCTTTTTGCCTATAGGTTTTGGTTTGCCTAATTTTCCTAAAAAAAGAGCAATCAAAATATCAAAGTATCCAATATGGTTAGTTTTCCAAATTATGTATTGTCACGACCCAAGATGATGGGCCGCGTGGGCATCCAGTGCCTTACCCAACCGACTACCAAAGTAACATATCTTTATTATCATGCCATCATGTGTAAATGGGCCAGGAGGGCCGTCGTGATATAACCAGCATAGAACGTAAGGGAATACTCAACATAGGATGACCCAACATGGAATAAAAAGTTATACATGTTGCATACGGGCCTATAAGGCTGACATGATCATTTGTACATTCGAAACATAGGCCGACAAGGACATACAATCATTCATATACATGGCATATGCTTCAAGCCTCTAAGAGTGCGTAGGTGTCATAAAGGTTAGGACAGGGCCCAATCATACCAATCAAAACATGTCCAAATCATACTGATAAAATAGGCAACTACGGAGCAAGTGGAGTGTGCCAACTCCTTCCGCCGAGCTGCTAGCCTACTAGAAGAACTGTCAACCTGTCTATCGAGACCTGTGGGCATAAAATGCAGCATCCCCGAGAGAAAGGGACGTCAGTACGAATAATGTACCAAGTATGTAAGGCATGAAAAGTAATATATATAAAACACATCAAAAAAAAATGGAGTAAAGGACTCAACCTGTAAGTCTGAACAGCTTTGTGAATCATGAAACATTTATAATGTCATGCATATGCATATGAATGTCATACCATGCATAGGTATATGCGTACATAACATCATCAAGCCTCTGAGGGCATCCCATCATATCATCTCGGCCTCAGTGGGCTAAATCATCAAAGTATACCTGCTAATCAGGTGGTGGTGCGTATATAACTCCCTAACCTTTCCCCATACCCCATATACATATAATATACACGTATATAACGCCATCTGTTCATGGGTCAATGTATATGTATAAGTGAATGCAATGCATAAGAAGTAAGTCAATAAGATCTCTCAGGATTTCATAAGAGAATATGCCTTCAGTTAATATCACGAAATAAACTTTATGACCTTACGTATTTTTTGAGAACAATGAACTGACGATACAATAATAGCACACATGGGGAATCAAGAACATAGGCACTCCTAGTACTTCTAAGAATAAAGTTATTTGTGAAAGTTCTAGGTTTGCTCATTTCGTTTGTATCATATGGATTATGCCAAAAGGAAAGAAGGCATATCCTTAATATACCATAACACAATCTGTCCAATAACAACTTTGAACTCGTCGTTTAGTACCTTAATCTACAACAACGACAATAATTCTATCATTATGTTACGGAAGGTACAACCATGGCACAACGAACAACAAGCTTATTTTATAATAAAAGGGGCAACATCTCCCCTATAATCTTTACTTCCCCCAATTCGACATAACACCAACAACAAAAAGAATACACCAATAACAATATGTATACCTCATTTTCCAACCTTATCTCCATCATAATATACCACAAAATAGCCCACATACCTTAATCACTTCATACACAAAATGACAACCATAGTAGTGTCAAACAACCTGAAAATATAAAGTTGAACGAGCAGCCCACCATTCTTCCATTAAGTGGTGTTTCTCCACACTCTTTATCCTCCAAAACTCTATAAAAATTAGCAAAACAGACAACCCAAAAATAGCAAGAAACAGCCCACAAAACAGTCCACTGTACAAGTTGAATAACTCGAACTCACAGCTTTCGATCACGTCCCGTGAATTCTTACAATTATTGAACGAATTTCTCTATTTTTAAATTAGAACAAATAGATGATAGAGGGAAGTATAAGTACCTTATTTTGAGAATATCCAACTCCTAACTTGGCTCTATAACCCTTAGATTTTCCTCTAACTAGAACTTGAAAAGAAGAGAAAATCATTTAGGGTTTTATGTTTAATTTTTGGGAGAAGTTTGCTGGGGTGTATCTCTGATTCTTTTGATCTATAATGAGTGTAATATCTGAAGGAATTAAGCACTTAAAAGGTCTCTTTGTCCGACTCAAACTAGCCTTTGTTAGACATATTTCGTCCTTTCATTTAAGCAAGTAGGTGACAGACCTACTAGTCACCTATGCAATCTGTGCAGTCTCGCAAAAATATAAATATCTCTCTACTCCGATGTCGTATCGATAAATGCTTTAATGATTTAGAAACTAGACTTGTAGATATTTCAATTTGTTAGTGGATCATACCGTAATTCAAAGTATATTGGGAGAAAATCACAGCTATATTTGACCTAATTTTCAGCATATTTGTGAATGTAACTTGTAATGACCTTTGCCAACTTTTGTTTCACAACTCGCTTGACTTCAAACA
Source organism: Nicotiana attenuata (assembly GCF_001879085.1). Lineage (NCBI taxonomy): Eukaryota > Viridiplantae > Streptophyta > Magnoliopsida > Solanales > Solanaceae > Nicotiana > Nicotiana attenuata. Next base: position 203,540 of record NW_017670349.1, read on the forward strand.
TAACACATAGATATCATACAGAAAGAATAACTCATAAAATAACCTACTTATCATTTTATGCACCCTAGTCTCACCCTAAAAGTACATATTAGAACATTCCCCACATGTCGACTTTCTACAAAACTTATTTTCTACAATTCGTTTAGCATCTAAGCCTTCCAACCCTCTTGGTACATGAAGCTCATGATCTTAAATATTTGTACCCTCCAAGGTAACATGATTAACTTACTTCATATACTTTCAAAGATGATCTCGTTTCTGATATTGCATCAATTGACTTATGACGTACTTTTATGTATGAAACATGGGTGTAACATCAGTCCCCCTTTGGAACATTCATCCTCGAATGTTGACTGATGCACTTATCAGTCTTATAACCTATAGCTCTTGCGAATACTTTGATACATTCTTTTCCATCTAAGAAATTGTTATGTGAATAAATCCAAAGGCCAGGGCATTCCCCCCTTTAGGCCTCTTTCTCACACCACGACCTTTGTGTCATCCCGTGACCATAGCTATCTTCAGCCATGCAGCCTTTACTACTATATCCTTGTATGTATGCCTATGCGACTCTTCTCTCCTCTTTTCTCCAGCATTTAGCTAATCTCTAGGCCTCACTTTGTGAACATATACAGAACTATGACAAGCTGTCCCTCTGGGCATCTATAGGTATACCGAAGTTCTTCGCTTGGTACTTTATCGAACTTACGACTATTGCTATATTTCATTTCATATCCTCGGTTATCTATCCATATGGATTTACTACATCTGGGTAGGTGATACTATACCATAACACTTACTTAGGTTTATTATTACCGAGGCCTGCTACCCAACTTCAGGTTACTCTCTCGCTACTTATCTTATATGTATAAACCTAAGTCCTCTAATGCTTCCTCATTACTGTTCATTTTTATAATGACGGCCTAATCTCATCTCATACTTTGGAACTTTTATTCGTCTATTGGTGATTCACCTCAATGTTGATCCATAATCTACCACTGATAACTTGAAACATCTTACGAAATACACTGTCACTAGGGCTCTCGTTGCATCAGGGAACATTTGATGTGATTTTCCTGATCCACATTGGGACGATACTATACTTCAATAACCGTTCGTAGCATCCCAACATGATTTATCTTATATGGTATTCTAATCCTATGAAATTCATGAAATCTCTTTTCTTTAAATCATTACTCAATCAAAGACATAAACGTCATCCTGTTATCTATCATAATTACACCCTTTTTCTACTGCCAGGGCATATTTCCTCTCTCCTAATTGCTCCTAGTCTTAGACTTCTCTAAGTTAATTCAGGCTGTACTGAGCTTTTTATAACTTATGGACACCATCGGCTCTCTTGTTTTGATGGGTTTAATCCTAAGGCCTTACCTAATATTGTCACCTTCTCACTCCCCTTTTCTTATCCTTACTCCTATCTACCTAAAACCTTATCTCTCTATCATACTTTATCTTGCGACCTACACCTATCTATTTATGATTCTCGTAACCTTCTTTTAACTTGCTAGCACAATAGATTTCCTTTCATGCCTTCTCAGTTGTCTTTAAATGTAAGCAATTAATTTTCCTGGTCGTTTTGCCACTTGTTGCATGAATACTCGGCTTATATTATTGCCCACGAATATTGGATTTTTTTGTAACTCATATGATCTCAAATATCACTTTTGATTTTTTTTCTCTTCCCATTAATTAGCCAATATAGGTGCCACTTTCTTATGGAGTGCATCCAATGTTGTAGTGAGATTGTTGTTACAAGACCAATTCTTCTTCAAGTTACTATAATTAGGTTGAAGCTTTCTTACTTATTTCCTTAGATAGTCTTTCGTTGTAGTACTTAGGGGAGACCCTCTGACTCTTATAAAGCTGTGATCTTATTACATTATATACATGACGGAATTTTGATGTTTTTGCTCGCCTATAATTATCCCTAGTTACTTACATCCGCGCCCTTGTCCTCGTAGGGTTACTTCTGAAGTAAAATTTTCGACTGTCTTCCCAGTGGCACTCTCTTTTATTTTCGTAACACTTATATTGTACCTTTAACTACCCCGACCCCTATCTGAATATTTCTCAAGGATTACGACATCATATATGCGAGACTCAATTTGCTATGTTGGGGTTAACTATGTTTGTCTGCATAATTTGTTGATTTGTCTGTATCCTCTTGTCTAGTCATAACCAGGCTCTTCCTAAATCAACTACTAACTACTCGTTAGTCCATTCTCATATTTATATTCCATGTAATCTCTCTTAGGATATGTCCTTTGTCTTAAGTTACCTCTCGTAGTGGCTCCTGATGTATCAAGTGTTCATTCACACTTATTTATCAATAACATCCTGCCTAGGAACTCTTACTGCCTCTCCCCAATGTCGTGCTTGCATAATGTTCTAGAGTCGCAACATATCTATAGGATCTGAATAAATGCAACCCCATTCCTTTGGCCTTTTTACCACATTCTTCCTTTACCATTCCATAATTACCTGAACCACTTAACTCTGACTTAATACCACATCATACCATCTTCCCCCCTTTAGTGGAGTACTAAGATTTAGTGCTACGAGGATCTACCTATAAATGTTTTACCTCTTCACCTTTGGCATCTTTTCACATCATCAATGACCCTTACTCACCTTACGCTAACCCTTCTTTACCAGGGATAACTGAATTTCTTATGCACAAGGGTGACACCTAGTGTAATTGGCACATTTAGTCCTTTAAGCTTAACTATGCTTACATTGCTTGCTTTAGGGAAGCGTCTTCTTGAATGAACTTAAAGGTTATTCTTTTGTTGTCCATTCTATTATTGCTGGAATGCTATCTCTGAAATTCTCATGATGCCCACTATTAAAAAATCTTCCGATCCCTAATTCATGTTCAATTTATCTTGTTCACTAGCCCATACTGATTTCTGCTACCCCGGGGGGTCTAACTTAGCCTTCTGGTAATCACGTTCGAGTCACCAACTCATTTCTCGAAATGAGGGTATGACTTTGTGGATTATACAGTTTTATTGCCTCAAGGCCTGTCACCTCTTGTCTTTTCCTTCACTTGACTATAGACTCTGTCATTCTGTCATATTTTGATTTACCATTATAACCCATTTATCATATGTCTTACTCATAATGATTCATTTACTCTATTCTTATTCTCTGGCTAATATTTCTGTTTATCACTTTATTTTGTAAACTTCAACAAATTGCTCTTTCACTTTTAGCCCTCCTTGCTTCATCTCACTGGCTCATTGGGACACCTAACATTCTCTCTCTTTTTTTCACTAGGGTCAGGAGTCATACTAAGATAAATATTTATTCTTTCTAGGATTCCACTGCCTATCTTATGAAATTTCTGAATATTCTAGTATTCATATCTGATTGTACTATTCTAGAGTGCACCATCTGAATGTCTCATAAGGAGATCTATTACCACATTTGCACTATCCTTCGGAAATGTTAGCTAATGATGACAATCCATTCACCATTTTGGATTACTCTAACCCAGATGGATCCTGATATCCCATTCTTCTCTTAAAACAATATTTGTTAGCTCACATAGGGAATAACTAAAATGGGTGTGGCCACTTGTATATATTTCTATTACTATTGAAGGTAACTTAGAATGCTTATATTTCTGTGCCTGAATTGTAAATACTGATAATCTTCACTAACTGGGTACCTTGTACCCTTTTTCACCTTGCTTCTTTTACTTGTTGAAACTTGTATCTACCTTCTGATTCTCTTATTGCTTTTTACCATATAGGTGGATAGATATTCATGCCTTAGGGCTCCTTATATAGAAGCATACACGTCTTAGTACACACATGATCTGCTAAAGACCTCACATTTACTCATCACGTATGATGCAAAATCGAGTTCCTTTGACTCAACTCTTCCACAACCACATTCAATCTCTTAGCGACTATTTTACTAGATGTAGGTATTGTTTAGGAGTTTGAATTTTTACAACTGAGCTCTACCACATGACCTAGAATAAGAAGAAAGAGTGACAGTCCTAAATATCCTGTAGCCTCCTGCTTATAAATGTGGTGCACAGCACACCCATAAACAAGACTATACTAGACAAGGCTTGTGGACTCACTAGGACAGAAGTGCTCTGATAAAACTTTTGTCACGACCTAACCGATAGGCCGCAACGGGTACCCGGTGCCTTGCCCAATCAAGTACCAATGTAACGTATCTTTCTTATAATACCATCATGTGTAATTGGACCAGAAGGTCTGTCATGATATAACCAGCATAGAACGTAAGGAAATACTCGACATAGGATGACCTAACATGGAATACAAGCTTATACATGTGATATACGGGCGTATAAGGCTGACATAATCATTTCTAACACTCAAAACATAGGCCGACAAGGCCATACAATCATCCATATACCTGACATCTGTCTACAAACCTCTAAGAGTCATAAATGTCATAAAGGTTAGGACAGGGCCCCACCATACCAATCAATACACGTCCAAATCATACTGATAAAATAGGCAACTCCGGAGCAAGTGGAGTGCGCCAACAACTTCCGCTGAGCTGATAGCCTAGTAGGAGGACTTTAACCTATCTATCGGGACCTGTGGGCATGAAACACAGTGTCCTCAAAAGAAAGTGATGTTAGTATGAATAATGTGCCGAGTATGTAACGCATAGAAAGCAATATATATAAATGACGTGAAAGAAACATGGAGTAAAGGACTCAACCTGTAAGTCTGAACAACTCCGTGAATCATGAAACATTTATAATGTCATGCATATGCATATAAATATCATACCATGCATAGGTATATGCGTACAAAACATCATCAAGCCTTTGAGGGCATCCCATCATATCATCTCGGCCTCAGTGGGCGAAATCATCAAAGTATACCAGCTAATTAGGTGGTGTTTATATATAACGCCCTAACCTTTCCTCATACACCATATACATATAATATACGTGTACATAACGCCATCTGGTCATGAGTCAATGTACATGTATAAATGAATGCAATGCATAAGAAGTAAGTTAATAAGATCTCTCGGGATGTCATAAGAGTAATATGCATTCGGTTAATATCACAAAATAAACTTTATCAATTTACGTATTTTATGAGACCCATGAACAAACGATATAATAATAGGACACATGGGGAATCAAGAACATAGGCACCCCTAGTACTTCTAAGAATAAAGTCATTGCTGAAAAATCCTCGTTTGCTCATTTCGTTTGTATCATGTGGATCATGCCAAAAGAAAAGAAGGGATATCCTTAACATAACATATCACAATCTGTTCAATAACCACGTTGAAATCATTGTGTAGCACCTTAATCTACAACAATGATAATAATACTATCATTATGTTACAAAAGGTACAATCATCGCACAATGAACGACAAGCTTATTTTATAATAAAACGGGAAGCATCTCCCTTATAATCTTTACTTCCCCCCAATTTGACATAACACTAACAACAATAAGAATAAACCAATAACAATATGTATACATCATATTACAACCTTATCTCCATCACAATATACCACAAAACAACCCACACACTGTAATCACTTCATACACAAAACAATAATAGTAGTGTCAAACTACCTGAAAATGTAACGACGAACGACCAAATCACCATTCCAACATTATGTGTTGTTTATCCATACCCTTTCTCCTCCAGAATTCCATAAAAAGTAGAAAAATAGACAACCCAAAAATAACATGAAACATCGCACAGAATAGTCCACTACAAGTTGAATAACTCGAACTCACGTCTTTCGATCACGCCTTGTGAGTTCTTACAATTATTGAAAAATTTCTCTACTTTTACAGAAGAACAAATAGATGATAGAGGGAAGTATATTTAGTTTATTTGGTGAATATCTCAGCTCCTATCTTGGTTCTTTAGCCCTTAGGTTTTCCTCCAACTGGAACTTGAAAAGAAGAGAAAATCATTTAGGGTTTTGTGTTAAATTTTTGGGACTTGCTGGGGTTTATCTATGATTTTTTTTTGATCTATAATGAGTGTAATATTTGAAGGAATTCAGTCCTTAAAAGGGCTCTTTGGCTGACTAAAACTAGCCCCTTTTTGGACATATTTCGTCCTTTTATTTAAGCAAGTGGGTGACACGCCTACTTGTCACATATGTCTTCTGCGCAATCTCGCAAAAGGTAAATATTTCTCTACTCCGATGTCGGTTTAATGCGTTTGAAATTAGACTCAAAGATATTCAATTTGGTAGGTGGACCATCTCGTAATTCAAAGTATATTGGGAGAAAAGCTCAAATACATTTGACCTAATTTTCAGCACATTTGTGAATGTCACTTGTGATGATCTTTGCCAACTTTTGTTCCACACCTCTCTTGACTTCAAACATAACACACGACTATAATACAAATAGAATAACTCATAACATAACCTCCTTATCATTTTAAACACCCTAGTGGCACTCTAAAACAATATGTTATAACATTCCCAACTTGTCGACTTTCGACAAAACTTATTTTCTTCAATTCATTTAGCTTCTAAGACTTCCAACCCTCTTGGTGCTTGCAGCTCATTATCTTAAATATTTTTACCCTCCGCGATAATATAATTAACTTAGTTTATGTGCTTTCAAAGATGATCTCATTTCTGAGCTTACATCAATTGACTTGCGATGTATTTTTACATACGAAACACGGGGTGTAACATGTATACAAACATAAGCAATAAAGAAAAACAAATGCAATTAAAAGTGGAGGAAGGAGAACTGGACTCTTAGAGTTGGGCTGGCAAGTAGGCCAGGCCTAAGAGGTTTCAAGTCAGCAATAGACTCAATCAAGCGAGAAAGAAGGGGAGTGGACCAAGTCTGGAAGTTGGGCCTGAGATCCAAATAGACTCAACAGGCTCAAATCGCACATGCATAAAAAAAGAAAGGGGAATTGGGTCTTAATTTTTCATTTTATGCTAATCATATGAAGATTAGTTAGGATTGGCGACCAAAAGCTTAGGGTGAACCATATCTCATTTATGAAATCCATATGGACCCTTGACACTTCAGAGTTCATTAGGATCTCAAGGTCCCCGAGCAGTGCTTGTGCCAGGGAGGAGTACTCCAACCACAAGATTAGGCTCACACCCAAATACCCCTAGTCATTGACTCCTTACTCCTCCTAAATGGATTAGACACAAATGAATGCCGACATAATAATTTCACATTGCCAGAATAGGAGTAGTACACATAAAAGGTCAGGATAAACCTTTTTAAGGATCAAAGATTCAACAAAATAAAACAAGCAGGACACTATACGGCAAAATACAACAGTATGAGAAGAATAACAACTTAGTAAAATTCTTATCAGAATGAGATGTATATGGATAGAGCATCACAATATCTATAGATTCACTGCTAAGGCATAATCAAATAAGATTACAAAGCACAGATAATTATTTGCACACAAACATGCTTATAGTTTAGGATTATCAGGCAATCTAAATCATTAATATCATACAGGGATGAGTAAATACACTTGTTTATTTAATTCCACTCAAGTTTTAGTGTTTCAAAACTCCCATAAGTAGGCTCAGGTCACAAGAACACAGGTACTTCTAAGAGATTCAACATAGTTAAGAGCAGGCATACATCTAACTCGGACCTCATCTCATAAAATACTTAGGCTAATAACTTCATTTGGAGTTCCTAAAAGACACGCCACCCAATAAGGTCAACAGAGACATCAAGCTAGATGGAAAAGTTAATTATAGTCTTGTTTATTCCCAATGGCATGATATCTAGTTATAATAACACATGGTCTATCATACTTTCTAGCTATCTGTCCCAAACAAGAGATTAAGTCCTTTATAGACAGTGATATTAACAGGCATACGACAACAATTAATGATATTCATTTTAATTTGGCAAGGAAAACAGACTCGAATGAGTTAACACTATAGATATATAGAAAGGTTCATCAGCAGGGTATGTCATCACAGGTCCAATGCATGATTCTCTATGCAGGCTTTTAGAATAACATGATTTTTGACCAAGTTTACTAGGTAGAGTTATTTAGGTAAGAACAGGTCATTATAGGCATTACCCAAGATTCATAAGAAGAACTACTCACTGAACCCGAACCAGTACAACACCATAGCAACGTCAGGATTATCACAGGTAGGTTAACATACAGATAACAGTGCAAAGTTCCTCAAGCTAAGGTTACATAAAGGTCCATCAACACAATAGGACTAACATGACAAATATGAACTCGGGTATAAAAGATAAAAAATTATCCAATCAATACAACAAGGATTTCATGTGGCTATCATCACAAAGCTCAAATATTCGTAAGATGGTAGATATTAATACTCACTACAGGGGGGTCAATCCCAACAAGTGACTTTTAGATATGAGGACAGGTTTTCTGATATATTATCCAAGTCTGCCATGTGATTTTCTTTATCATGAGGAACACACAGAGATCAATTCATTACAACAACATGAATAAGCTATGAACTAGGGTCAAAAAAGTTCAATATGAGAGTATGAACAGTGATGGAAGTCATTTTGTTGAACTGAAAAACCATACAACATGAAATCGTAGATATAAGAACCAACTAACACAGTACAACAGATATGAGGTCTTAAAAAGACATCAGGAGAAACTTAAGATCATGACTTAGTCAATTTAGCTAGTATGGTGGCTATCATTTAACTTAATAGAGGTGGAACACACATAGTATCAACATAAGGCTCAACCAATGAAGACTCAACATGATTTGTTCATAGGGATAGTGCAGAATCATATTAACTAAACCATGAGAGTTAACGTTCAATAATCATTATAGATCATATAACAACACAAAGCAACATAACTACCTAGAAACTTTATTATTCTTAGAAGAAAACAGAATATCTTACATAGCAAGACATAGTGAAAACCACACACTAGCATGCTTAGTAGATGATTATCAGTATAAACGGCATGAACATAGAGTCACATAACTAATTTAGAGAAAACTAAAGAGAGGAGGTCAGTTTACACAGACCTTTTATGGAGTAGCAAACCAAGTAGATGCGAACAACCGTCTAAGATATCCAAACTTACTACGATCAACTCACAGTAGCTTGAACTCGAACAAAAAATGAGAAGAAGAAAGAGAAATTAGAGAGGAACTACTAGAACTCGAATTTAGCAAAAAAGACTTGAACTTTTAATCCTTTCAATGTATGAATAAGCGGTGTTAGGTATGTTTTGATGTCTGTTAGATGAAGACATTGAATGCCCTATTTATAGTGGCATTCAAGCCACTTAGGATTCTGATAGATTCAAATAGTTAGTGGATTGTGACAATACGTGGGTGATGATAGCAATACGGTAAAATCAGAGAAGAACATAGGAGAGAATCAGTATAGAATTTACGTTGAAACTAGGAGATGTGGAGTTGACCGTTGAAGGGTGATTCGGCCAAAGCCCTATGTCCAGAGGTCACTGTGTTTGACCCTGGACACAAATAATAATGATGAAATCAGAGATAATATCCATGCATGCTCTGGATTTGAAAGAACGAAGGAGAACACATGAGTTTCAGGTTGCACGCTTTAGACCTAGGTTTTGATTTGGAGGTTTTGAATTGTAGCGAAAAAAGGGGAAAGAAACAGGCATGATTCACGGCTACCAGGGAAAACGGAGATGATTTGAGGTTGAATCGAGTGACCTTGAACAAATTTGTGCAAGGTTTTCTGATTGACAAGGTCTGATGGGATGAGAGAAAAGATAAGGAAAAGGGAATGAGGGCGGCCGAGTGGTGTGGATGAATGATTATGGTAAGACTCCCTTTTAGGTTTAAAGTGCTAGAGTGAAGGGGAGCCGTATGATCGTTGTGATCCACGACTCCGATAATTTGGAGATAAAAGAAAGGAAAAATGTTTAAGGTGAACAAAATGAGAACCGTTGGATCATTCTAATCCAACGGTTGAGATGGGGCACTGGGAATTTCAGAAATTGAAGAGAATTTGAGATTAACTATGGACCGTTGATGATCTGAATCACGGACCAGATGCATTGTATTTCCTTTGTGAGTGTAGAAGAGAGGTGGTGTGTCGCTTAATTGGCTCTGGCAGAGTGACACAGATCGCCAAATTGGATGAAGGGGTAGGTTTGGACCGGGTTAAAGGTGTATTGGGCTAAATTAGCTGGAATGGAGTTTAAAAAGTAGACACATTGAGTTTAATTAATCAATTGCAATTACAGACTTTTAAGTTTTTAACTCCTTTTTGAAATTAACATAATTTATCCTAATTAAAAAAAAAAAAATATAATCGTCAAGTATATGATAAATTACTGTAATTAATTAGTTATTGAAACTTATTATAATACTTCAATTGTTAAAACCAATTTTGGCTAATTAAAGTGATAACGATAACATAGTCATAAATTAAAGACTAATTTATTAAATTAATCATAAAACTTGTTTATTAAATTGTGAAAGTTATTTTAATAATTTAAACAGTAAGAGTAATATAATTTATAAACGTTTAATACTAAATTTCCATTAATAATATTGTTAATTATTATTATGTATTATAATATTTATATTTTAAGAAAATAGTTGTTATTGATTTAAAAAATGTTTTACTACATTTATTGCTATAATAAGCATAAATAATATAATTTTAAAAGGAAGGGTCAAAATTGATCTTCAACAGTTGCCCCTCTTTGTCCGGAACGTTGAAAGAGTTTGCGGGCAAAGAAACTGACTTAACTACAAATTTTGTTGCGACTCTAGGCATGCATTGCAGGGATAGTATGGAATTCAGAAAGATCATGAGTTGTGAGATTAGGCTTGAATTTGGTTTTGAATCGCCTTCGTACCTCGGGCTTAATGAGGATCAAACCTCATGTAGCTCTGGAATGATAATTCAGAGAGAGTTGTGCTTGCAGGAATTGCCCCGGTATTGTTGATACCCAATTTTTTCCTACGTATTTTTATACTAAGAATATTCTCAAAATAGCATGTACATGCATATATAAGCATGCCCAAGAATTTTGATATTTTTCCCAATTTTTAAAAGCTTTTTAAAATTAATTTATTATTTGTTTTAGCAGTACAAAATGCAGTAATTATTCCCAAAACTATTATTTTGGTGAGTAATTTATTTCCATCCTCATATTTACACCACAATATAATTACGGTGGTTTTTGCATATTTTTATAAATTTATTTGATATTTTTTAAGCTAAATTGCATAAAATTGCAATTATAGCCTATATTACAATTAATAGCGTTTTATAATTATAAAATTGTTCCCAGTATTTTTAGATTAACGTTTATATATTATTAATTAATTTAGTGCTTTCGATTTGTTTTTAAAATCATTTTAACTATTTTAATTAAATTAAAAAGGGAGAAATTGGCTATTTAATATATAGCCCATTACCATTTCAATTTTAGCCAAAATCAAACCCC
>NW_017670349.1:215319-302071 GCF_001879085.1 Nicotiana attenuata
GATCTTTTTAAAGCCTTTATCACTCTAGGGTTCTTTCGAAACCCTAACTATTTGAGGTTTTTCTCCGATTCCTTTTAGATCTGTTATGTATCTATGCTATGCGTGAATTTTTTAACGATTTCCCTAAGTTTTCCTTTGAAAATTGCTTTCAAAACCCTTCTTTTCCGATTTAGGGTTTCTGGAAAGTATTCAAGTGTTTTTATGATTTTTGCTTTCTTTATTATTTATATTGTTTCTCTTATTGTGTTCCTGTATCATGTTCTCACTCGCTTTTCCACTATGTTCTTATACTTGCTCTATTATGATCTTAGGTGTTCTTCTACTGAGTTTCATACTCCGTGATTGAATGTTCTTTTGCTGTGTTTTCTATACTCCGTCATGGCATATTCTCCTACTGTGTTTTCTACGCTATGATTCCCGTTTTTTTACCATGCTCTGCTATCTTCATCCTCTATAAGCATGTATTTCTTCTACTGGTTCTTCTACTATTTCTTCTACTGTCAGTTGTTCCCTCACTACGCTTCGAAACTAGTTTCCTCACTCTGTTTGCTTTGATCTTTCTACTTGTTTGCGTGCTTTCTTATGAGCTTCTAAAAGAAGCCACTAAGCCTGTTTTTGACTACTTGCCTCTCCATCTCCGCATTCGATTCTTTCTACTGATTTTACAAGGTCATGGCAAAATTCTTCGTGTTTAGGCATGTCTGTGTGCTTTTATATGTGTGTTGAATCTTTCTTTAAAAGGATTTCAACTAGTAATTGAATCAGAATCTTTTTGGGGGCTTTAATTGATTGTACTAATTTTCCTTGAGTAAAACCTTTTTCTTCACACCAAATATTTGGACTTGTGATTTCGTGGCTGTCAATTGATTCTCTTTCCTTAATTATACAACCGTGTACTTTCAGAAAACCTTGTCCTTAAAATAACCTTTATGTATTTACCCTCAATTGCATGCTTTGCACAAAGAGTTTGATTAATTTCTTTCCTTAGTTGGTTTTATACCCGTTTGAATTTGAATCCCTTAACTAAAGGGACTCTTATGTGACTGATTGAAAATCAAACTTCAATTATTTTCTTACCTTATTTCTCATGACTTTCACACTATAAATACCCAGCCTTTTCTTTTCACAACACACACTGAATACACTTCAGACTTCACGTTTATAATTCTCACAACCTTTTCTGAATTTTCTTGTCTGCACTTTGGCTTTCACAAGATCACTGCTTTCTTTGCTTATCTTTTTAAAAAACTGGTATGTCTTGATTCAATTCCCAGCATCATCCCAATGTGTTTATTTACAGTCTTTTTGCCTATGTCTACCTTCTGCAGAATTTGACATTGAAATGCTTATGTGCTACTGTTTGCTTTACTTTCTTGTAAACACTAGTTCCCCATCCCATTTACCCCCATATGTTTGTAAGTGGGGACTCAGGGCATGGCAACAAGAATTGTTGCTCATGAACTGAGTTCTAACCCCCAAGTAGGCTAAAGGGTGTGCCAGTATATCCCATTGCTGGGTATGCCCTTGCTTGCTCCTTTCTTGAATCCTGCTTGTTATGAATCCCCATGTCCCCACTCCCCCATGTATGCTGAGTTAAGGTATAGCCTGGCAGCATTCCTATTGCTGTTCAAGGCTGAACCTGACCTTCAATAGGTCTTAACTCCCCAAGTTCAACTGACAAGCTGGTTAGGGGTGTGCCAGTACCCCAAAATGCTTGGCATGACCACGAGCTTGCCATTTCCCCTCTACTGCACTTGCACTTACTCCTAGCCTCTAAGTTCTGCCCCCTCCTATGAGCCTCGCTTTGGGACCTCGAGTTCCCTCTGAACTTGGACATTTGAGGGCTGGCCCTTCCACACTGCACTATGTTCTTAACTCTGCAATGATATTTGGGGTGTAAGCATTGCTTGGAATTCTTGAAGTTCCTTGGAACTTTGACACATCCCAAATAAGAGAAAGGCTTTGAAAATCCGATCCTGGAAGTTGGTTTATCTCATATTATTAGACTTTGAGTCTGGATTAGGTTGATTAGATGTAGATGTAATCACTGATGTAATTTTGTTATTCCTTCTGATTCGCTTGGTCTGTAATAAGCTTTGTAAATAACTTTGTAATAACTACTGGGGTATAGTGAAAGGGGATGGGACTGAATGCATGCCAAAGGGGTAGAAATCATGTCTATAGGATATTTACTCTTTACAATTCTGCATCTCACATAGAAATCATGTCTGTAAGATATTTACTCTTTAAAAATTCTGCATTTTCACATATAAATCATGCCTATAGGATATTTACTCTTTAAAATTCTGCATTTTCACATAGAAATCATGTCTATAGGATATTTACCCCTTCAAGTTTCTACATCTCACATAGAAATCATGTTCATAGGATCATTGCTTTCAAACTCTGCATTTTCACTAGATACCATGTCTATAGGATATTTACTCTTTAAAATTCTGCATCTCGCCTAGAAACCATGTTCATAGGGGTTATCACTTTCAAAGCCTATATTTTTCACATAGATACCATGCCCATAGGTTTTCTGCACTTTGTAATAATACTAAGGCAATAAATCGATAATGAAGCTCTGCATAATGTATAGATAATATGCCTATAGGACTTCCTGCACTTTGCATATACGTTTGTCATTAGGCAAGCCTGCTTATAGGAGTTAAAATAACTCATTACATACAGATGACCTGCATACAGGATCTCTGCTCAAAATCAGTTACACCTAGAAAGCATGCCTATAGGAACTATCAACTTAATCAGAATCGCCACTCGTTCCTAAGTTTAAAATCAGTGGCAATTTGTTTAACACTCGTAGAGCTTATAACTAATGACTTTCTGCAATCAGTTATTCCTCCGTCCCTGGATTAATAGATATCATGCCTATAGGCCCTGTTCAACATAAAAATAGTTAGATAATTAATCAACTGTCAGTTTTCGACAACTATATCTAAGCAGGACTAATTTGGACTCCCTATCTGGGAAATATGTGGTAAATCAATTCTTCCTACGCTAATTTTAATTAATGACCTAAACAGTATGGGTAAGACATGCTAAACAATTTGTTTCTTTAAGTGAGGAGGCCTACTTGAGCCTTTAATTGTTCTTATTTCCCCATTAACTGCTTTATGTGTTTTGTTTGTCGCCCTAGAATTTTATCCTTTTAAAACCCCTGAAAAGCCAAGTTCCCTCCCTTTTAGGATTAGTAGTCCAAAACGCCTCCGGGACTGATAGGTGGGATGGGTAATAGCATGCAGTAGGTAACGATACCATTCCGAGCTTAAATACCTTAACGGGGTGGGAAGGGTAGACATGCAGATGATGATCACATGATAACACTATGCGCACGATTGATTGCCGGTGTTGTGTGGATGATCTATGTGTTTTACAAACCTAGGACCCCCTTTCCTTTATGTGACTTTGTTTAATATTAATAAAATTCTATCTTTTCAACTGCCCAAAACTTTTCTTTAATTTTATTGAATTATTCCTTTTCTCCTAAATTTTTCTTCTTTGTTTATTCAATGTCTTGATTAATTTTCTGCAATTAGACCTTCCCTCAAACAATTGTGGATCACCTAGACCTTGATTCCATCATGCTTGTTACGTATCTATTCGTAACCCTTATGTGTGAAGTTATTTGTATACTTATTTGCATTAAAGTCACAATATAACATGGCTGGGAACCACACTAGTGGATCTTGAGGGGTGCCTAACACCTTCCCCTTGGGATAATTTCTGGCCCTTACCCGAACTCTGGTTTTCCAACTCAAAAACCCTTAATGTCCTAATGCACTTAATCATTAGGTGGCGACTCTTCAAATCCAAAAACCCAATTCCCAAACGGGAATAGAGTTGTCCTCCCAAATGTCGTAATCCCGATTTCGCGAGAAAAAGGGGGCGTCGATAGGTATCATGTTATGATGATACTGCAAGATGGGAAGATTTTGGAACCTAATGACTTCTGAATTGTAGCTTGATTATGAGTTTTGAAAGACTTGACGATTTTGGAGTTCTACTAATCAAATTTAGTTGGAGTTTGGATTATTGGCTAGACTAATGAGTTTTGTCCTTCATAGCAGTGTAACTTGGTTTTCTGTTTAGAAGAAGTTCCATGTTGTAGTGATTGAACCTACACAATAAGATACACACATACCCATACATCGTAATGAGAATACGTTAAGATATGATGTACATATGCAAGAATGATGATGTCTAGCCGCCGGCTAGCCAATATTTGGGATCTTTGGGCGATAAAATGTTTGAATCTGAAGCCTCGAAGCTATAGTGCATCATTCGGGGTGTCGGGGCAGGGTATTTGAATCTCACTTGAATGGTAGCCGAGCTGTGTATTGTTCCGCAGCTGTCGGAGAATTTGAATCTCCATGTGATGGGAGTATTCAATTTTGAATTTCCTCGCGATTAGAATATTCAATTTTAATTTGAATCTCCGTGCGGTAGGGGAATCTCCATGGGATGAGAGTCTTTTGACTTTGAATGTAATTTGCCTATAAGCCGCGTAAATAAAAATGTCAAAACATTTAGGGTAAAAGTAAAGAAATGAATGAGAATGCCCAAGAGTTACTCTTAACTGCAGAACTAATATGTGGCCGTAGATCGGCGGAACTTGTAGCAAAACTGAATGGTCCATCCTTCGATTGGCGAAGTTGGTGACGATCTATTCGGAATCTCCGATGTGGCAGAGTGACTGTGTGATATGTACA
Source organism: Nicotiana attenuata (assembly GCF_001879085.1). Taxonomy (NCBI): domain Eukaryota; kingdom Viridiplantae; phylum Streptophyta; class Magnoliopsida; order Solanales; family Solanaceae; genus Nicotiana; species Nicotiana attenuata. The sequence goes on from NW_017670349.1 coordinate 220,053, forward strand.
AAGTGCTATGATTGGAATAGAGGGTAGTGCGATTTGTACAAAGTGCTCAGTTGGCGAAGCGGATGATGCATATGTACATGGTGGTCTAATTGGCATGGAAGACTATTTGATATGCACTGAGTGCTCCGATTGGCAGAGCGGATGTTTTGATATGTATAAAGCTCTATTCGGCAGAGCAGATGAGTTGATATGTACAAAGCTCTGCTTGGCAGAGCAGACATCTTGCACAAAGTGCTCTGACGTGTCGAGGGCTTAGCACCGGAGTACCTGCAAGGAGTTCAAAGTTAGTCCTTAGCTATATGAAAAAATGAATTGAATAATAAAGGTGAAATAAGGGCTCATGAGATTGTAGTGGGTTCAACAATAATTCTAGTGTTATATGGCGTCCTTCGATTCCTATCAATCCTGCACTCACAGAAAAATTCTTATTAGGGGAGGGGCGTTGATTTGTGTTGATTGTGAACTTAGCCTTGTGTAATGACCTTACCGGTCGTTTTGAGCATTAGCATTCGATTCGGCTATTTGGAGTCTTGATTAGCTTCGTATGATGTATTATGACTTGTGTGTTTCGTCAATATTGGTTTTCAGGTGATTCGGAACTAGTTTGGAAGAGTGAATTTCATGTTTGAAGGTTTAAGTTGGAAGACTAGACCAAGTTTGACTTTTGTGAAATTGACCTCGGATCAGAGTTTTGATGATTCTGCTAGGTATGGACGGTGATTTTGGACTTGTGCGTATTTCCGGATTTGCATTTGGATATCTTAAGAAGGTTTCAAAACTATTTGGCGAAAGTTAGAAATTTGAAGGTTTGGAAATGTTCATAAGTTTGACCAGGAGTTGACTATGGTGGTATTGGGTTCGAATTGATGTTCTGGGAATTTGAATATCTTTGTTATTTCATTTGTGACTCGTGCGCAAAAATTTGAGTTCATTCTGAGTTGATTTGATATGGTTCAGCACGAGGTTTGGAAGTTAAAGTTCAATAGTTCATGAAGTTTGGTTTGAGGAGCAATTCAACATTTCGATGTTGTTATGTGTGCATTGAGGACTCAAGTAGGTCTGTATTATGTTATGTGACTTTTTGGCATGTTCGAACGGGGTCCCAAGGTGGCTTGGGTGTGTTTCGAACGCGTTTGATTATTTTTGGTCATGTTGGAAGTTCTAGTGCTGGTTCATCGCACCTGCACATAATTAGCCGCAGGTGCGGATGCACTTATGCTATGGAATTCTCGCTTTTGCAAATCAGAGGTGTCATGGCGAGTACCGCCTCTGCGGAGGAATAAGCGTAGATGTGAAAGCGCATCTGAGAGGTCTAGAGCGCTTCTGCGAGGATGGTCACGAGCTGGGCGTCCGCTTCTGTGGTGGTGCATACGCTTCTACGGAGTCGCAGGCACGGAAGTGTACCGCAGATGCGATCATGGTTCATTAAGCTGAAGTCACAGATTCAACACTTTAACTCGTAAATACGAGACCGCATGCACGACATGTTGTCTGCAAATGCGGAAGTTTTGGGCAGACTCGCTACATATTGAAGTTTGGTTCTTTTTGGCATATTTTGAGTTGGAGACTTCGGATTTGGGAGATTTTTAGGCGATTTTCACCACATGGATTGGGGTAAGTGTTCTCCACTCAGTTTCAATTATATTTCATGAATCTATCTTCGTTTTTGGCGTTTGGTTTATGAATTTCAAAGAGGAATTTGGGGGTTTTGTCTAAAACTTCATAAAGTGAATTTTTGAGTTTTGAACATCGATTTGGAGTCGGATTCGAGTAAAATTAGTATGGTTGGACTCATAATTGAATGGGTTGCCATAATTTGTGAGTTTTGTTGGGTTCCGAGGTGCGGGCAGGGTTTGAATTTTTGGTTGATTTTGGGCCTTTTGATTAAAGATTCGACCTTTATCGACTGGGTTTGTTTCCTTTGGCATTGTTTGATGTTCTTGAGTTGATTTTGGCTTGTTTCGAGTAGTTCGAAGGTCGGTATGCACGAGATGGCATTTCTAGAGTATTGGTTGGCTTGATCGGTATTTGATTTTGCTTGTTTGAGGTAAGAATCCTATCTAAACATGGTTGAGGCACTAGTTGCCTAAATTATTTATGATAGCTATGTGCTATGGGTGCGCATATGTATGGGGTTTGAACCTATGTGCGAGCATTGGGGTATTTATCCATGCTCGGGGTAGTGCTTAGGCTACGATATGCCTAGAGTTGACTGTTAAGTTTTAAGATGTAATGTTTCTCATATTTGTATCATTGTTGTGGACTATTTGAGTCATGCTTGAGGTTACGAAGAAGTTAATTTCATGCATAAACTTGATAATTTCTATTTCTATGATAAATTGCCGATTTGAGCTATGATAACACACATTGCACATGCCTACACTTTAGCATATTTATTATACTAGTCTAGGAGCATGAAGTATGATATTTATTCATCATATACATGTGTTCATGTATACCTGTTCCCGAGCGATACGATTTGGACAGGATGTTTATGACCACGCCGGGCGGATTATGATATTAGCACGTGCGTTGTCCGTGGGGATTATAACTATAACACATGAGCGGATCCGGATATTGTACTATAGCACGTGAGTTGCCTGTGCAGTCGATATTGATGTGAGCTCCAGGAGAGCTGGTTACCGCTATTTGATCGGGTTGCGCGCTGCAACGGGCTGATATTTGGTTATTACATTTGTCTTTACTTGCAAATCCCTTGACTGATTACCTGATTTACTTGCATATCTTCCTTATATGCTGGATTGTTTCTGAGAAGAACACTATAAAACAAAGAATCGTGAGCATCAAAAATGGTTTTACCTGAGATTTTCCTGATTTGATCATATATCTGTTCTATCCTTGTTGAGATTATGAACTGCACAGATGTTAGTGAGTATCATCTATAGTTCTTGCTTCTTTTATCTCTCCGAGGTTAGTTAGGATACATATTGTGTACATAGGGTTGAAAGTACTAAGACTACACTTCTGCACCTTGCGTGCAGATCTTGGTACGATGTTACTGTGTACGGCGGGAGCCGGCGTTCAAGACGTACCTGTGTTTCAGTTATGGCTATCACTTGTCTTTGGTAGCTTTAGATTCGGATTCTGTTCATTTACATTTCAAACAGATGTTGTAATTATTTCAATTCAGTTATGCAATGATCTAAGTCTTAGCGGCTCACAATTTTTACTACCACTCCTTGGGAAATTTCTTGGATTAAAGTTCAGTTATATTATCTTTGCTTCTCTCAGTAAATCTCTTTTGAATTGGATTGTTTCTAATTGGCTAACCTAGTGGGTTGGGTTAGGCGCCATCATGACAGGTTGGATTTTGGGTCATGACAAGTTGGTATCAGAGCTCTAGGTTCATAGGTTCTACTAGTCTTCAGCAAATGTCTAGTAGAGTCTTGCGGATCGGTATGATGACATCCATACCTATCTTCGAGAGGCTATAGGGCATCTAGGATAAACTTCCGTTCTTTCTTTCCTTATCGTGCAACATTGATTCATCTCGAAGCGTATCTCTTTGAATTATTTCCACTCACTCGTATGCGTATGGGAGAACTCGGTATTAGCTGTACATCTACGACTTGTGATTCTATGGATATGGTGCGAGATGTGTTTTCTATGTTTTGGAGATGGGCCAGTCTGGAGGACTTGAGGCAAGGTTTAGACCGCAACTAAGGCTCGGTAGTTTGGTTTTGTGAGCATGTGCTTTCGGACTCATATGTCAGGTAGTGTCCCTAAGAGTGGAATTTATGGCTCGGTGAGTGGTTGGATAGCTATGTCATGGGTATGACGTGATTGCGGTAAGCACTCAGATGGTCTTTGATATGACGGGAAGATTTTTCTTGGGATGTGGAAAAGACTATTGGATGCTTGAATTCTGTCTTGATGTGTTGCATGGCCTCGAATTATGATCGTCATGAGGGAACTTTCATGTTGTTAATTTGTGGAAAAAAATTAGATTTTCATGTCTTATGGATGAGTTTAGACTCAGGAAGATTAAGTGATTGTGTAGTAGTTGTGGCTATGAAAGGGTATAGAGAGATGTCAGTTTAAGGCTAAGCAGGTGGGTTATCACATGCGCGGTAATCTGCGGATGTGTGATTCTTATGATGTTGTGTGAAGGCTTTATTCTCTACTAGTGGGTGTAGTTGTTGGCATTTAAGTTTGGATTTGTTGAAAAAGTTGACCTGACCATCACGAATATGAATGCGAGCTTAGAAGAAGATTTGAGGAATTATATGGTTTGTGTTACATGAGCTTATGAAGGGATTTAGTTGAACCTCACTGTGGTATTGTGACAGTAATATAGTGTGGGAATTGTGAGTTATCGAGTGTTTTGATCTACGGCTTTGAGCCAAGTGGGGGAGTCTGCTATTGACGATTTGATTGCATGGTTACATGTTTTATTTATTTAGGTCTGAGGCATACTTGTGGATTGGTTATGACTTGCAGAGGCTGGTTTTAAGGATGACTTAAGCAAGGAAACTTTTGGATGCATGGTGTATTACACTTTATGTTTACATGGGAATCATGGAATGATTGAGTTATTATTCGTGAAGGATGTAGCGTGCACGAAGTAGGAATTTGCTCGGTTGCGTTTAGGCGGGGTTACTTCTTTGGGTGTTGTTGTGCTAATGGGGCATAGGTTGTTTGTCCCGTTTGGATGGTGCAATTGATATTTGAGTAGAGTGGGAGACACTCAAGAACGTTCTGAGGGGTTCAAGATTTATGTGTAGCAATTGAGAATTTTTCAGATATGTATATGGCGAGAATCTGAGATTTGTATCGGATGGTGTGGGGACTTGCTGTATTCATGTATCACTATGGATTTTACATTTTAGTATCCTAAAGGTAAAAGGAAATAGCTTTAGATTCATAGAAGGTCTCTTCAAAGTGGGTGTCTCGGTTGTGACTTATGGGATGCTTAAGAAGGAATACAACAACTTATGGGCCTTAGATAGTTTTATGCTAGGATCTCTTGTGGTGAGCTTTGGATAAGGATCGTGGTGTTTTGGAAAGGAGAAGTGTCAACTTTAGGGTAATTCGAAAGGAACACGGAGAGATAGGATAGCTTGGTAGTAGGTTGGATCAGCACGGTAATAAATATGATTTGTCCTTTGGGTACTTATGATATGGTGTGTCTCGACAGGTGTTTTGTGGCAATAAACTTGGGTTTGGAAACCTGCATGGCTTGGTTGAGTTAGAGAGATTCAGTTCTGATGGCTTGGTTATGTGTAAATGGGTTTCGAAGAGTTCTCGAAGATTTCTACCACCATTTGAGCTGGATATTTCCTACTGGCGTGAGGAGCATGTTATGTCTTGTGATTTTCTCCTTGATGGAATCAACTGGAAGGTTTCTGACTGATCGGGCGTGTCTTTTGTTGATGACGCAGAGTTGATTATGAGATTCTTATGCTTTTCATATGATGGTATGATAGATACGTTCTGTTGTGTGGGATTGAGGTTTGCATGTGCAAGGTCATGGTTGAGTTTTGGAAGGGAAGGTGACGAATTCTTAGAAAACGTGAAAGGTTTCAGATGACAATATGAATGCTATTACTACTTGGTATTACCTGAGAAGAGTGTACATTCAGAAGGCGCACTAAGTTTTGGCTTACTGATGCTTCATTGATATTGTGGTACTCTCCTGATTGATCGATATTTGATATTCAGATTTTTGCTATGTGGCATGGAAAAATTATAGAAGTATTTCTCGTGGGGATGATTATGTATGATAGATGTGTTAGTCATTCGAGTGGCGGAGCTGGGATCGGCTATGGTGATTCATGTGTGCTATGGATTTTGAGACTGTGAGATCTCAGAAGTAGATTGTTTCGTGGTAGCGGACTGTGAAGATGTGGCCAAAGTTAGCTAGATAGTAGTACGTGCTATAGTTAGGTCATTGTGGACTTTTGGAGGACCGCTTATCCATTTAGGGATGATCGGAGTTGATTTAAAGGCCCATTTGTAAGTAATGAGGATGCGTATTCTACACCGGGTTGGATTTGTTGACTCAGCACCGTTATTGCTGAAAGGTTTGTCATTCGGTTAGAGTTGAGCTTGTTTGTGTTCTGATGTGTTCTAAGTATTACTTTTCTATGCTGCGAGGGTTTGTGATTTGTTGGTTATATGGCCACTCGATGCGGTTCTGTTAGGGCCTTGTAGCGGAGTTCAAGCGAAATGGTTATTGGAGTGTTAGATGGTTGATTGCGCCTTGGTTATGGTCATTCCGGGCTGTGGTATATTGTGCTATTTGCTTCTCTGTGATAATAGTCATGCACTTCGTGTACTTGATGTCAAATTGCGCTTGGTTGTTGATTTTGAGCATTGTGGCTTGAGGTATTTCATAAGGACTAGTGTTTGGATGGGGTCATGCATTGTAGCCGGGTTAAGATATTTTGTGATAGATTCGTGTGTTTTGGTTCTAGTATGTGTGAATGGTCCATAGCATTGCATTTGTAGTGGTACTTATTGAGCCTGGGGGACGGTTCTCTCATATGGGTCATTTTCCATTTTTTGATGCATTTGAATTGTTGCGTATTGGTGCAAAGAATTCATGGTTTATGGCTTAAGGTTGTATTAGTGTGGCATTCAGTAGAGTTCTTGTTGGACCTGGAATGGATGTTATCGGATTTGATTGCGGTATGTTCGGAAGAATAATATCCGAAATAGCTTAATATTTGTCTTTGGTTCTTGTCGGGAGAGGGAGAGAGCTCCATAACTTGTTGATCTGATGAGTGGTTATGAGTTTCTATGTGTTTCTTTCATCATCAGCATTGCACGAAGGTTTTGAACAAGGTTTCACTCGATATGAGGTTTATCACCGTATCGGGTTTGTTTTGAAGAACTACTTTGATCGGAAAATTTTGCTACGAGCATGCGAGTTATGTGATATATCATGTGATTTTATCTTGGATTATGGCTATTGGCTTAATAGCTCGTTAAGACTTATACAGGGTATACATACAAGATTCAGGTCTTGTGAGGAATTCCAGATGTTGGAAATTGGGCACCAAGGCTTATGGGCTAAGGATGAAGTGAGGATCTTCATTCATGTGGTGATATAAGACTTATATGGAGCGGGGTGGTGTGGGATCACCCCCGAGTATGTGCATGATAAGGTTACACGGCGATTTGATAGCTTTGGAATGACTCTGGGCACGTTCGAGGACGAACGTATGTTTATGTGGGGGAGAATATAACGACCCGACCGGTGTTTTGAGAATTAGCATTCCGTTCAGCTATTTGGAGTCTTTATTAGCTTTGTATGATTTATTATGACTTGTGTGTATTCGATATTTGTTTTCAGTTGATTCGGAATTAGTTTGGAAGAATGAATTTCATGTTTGAAGCTTTATGTTGGAAGAGTTGACAAAGTTTGACTTTTGAGAAATTAACCTCAGATAAGATTTTTGATGATTCCGTTAGGTCAGGATGGTGATTTTGGACTTGGGTGTATGCTCGGATTTGCATTTTGATTTTTCGAGAAGGTTTCGGCACTATTTGGCGAACGTTGGAAATTTGGAGGTCTGGAATATTCATAAGCTTGAACGGGAGTTGACGTTGATGAGATCGGGTTCAGATTGTTGTTCCAGGAATTGTAATAGCTTTGTTATGTCAATTGGGACTTGTGCGCAAAAATCTGAGTTCATTCCATGTTGATTTGATATGGTTCGGCACGAGGTTTGGAAGTTGAAGTTCAAAAGTTCATTAAGTTTGTTTTGAGGTTAGATCTGCCGTTTCGATATTGTTATGTGTGATTTGAGGACTTGAGTAGGTTTGTGTTATGCTATTAACTTTTTGGCATGTTTGGACAGGGCCCCGAGGGGACTCAGGTGTGTTTCGGACGAGTTTCACATTATCTGGTCATGTTGGTAGTTTTGGTGATGGTTCATCGCGCCTGCACATAATTGGCCGTAGGTGCGGACACGCTTATGCAATGGAATTCTTGCTTCTGCGAATTAGAGGTGTCATGGTGAGTTCCTCTTCTGCGAAGGAATAAGCACAGATGCAAAAGCGCATCTACGAGATCTGAGTCTGGTGCGAGTCGGGATATTCGGAGTCGGATTTGAGTGAAATTAGTATGGTTGGACTCATAATTGAATAGGTTGTTGGATTTCATGAGTTTTGTCGGGTTCCGAGGTGTGGGTCCGGTTTGACTTTTTGGTTGAATTTGGGGCTTTTTATTAAATGTTCGAACTTTATCGATTGGATTTGTTTCCTTTGGCATTGTTTGATGTTATTGAGTTGCTTTTGACTAGTTTCGAGCAGTTCAGAGATTAGTACGCGCAGGATGGCGTTTCAAGAGTATTGGTTGGCTTGCTCGGTATTGGATTTTGCTTGTTTGAGGTAAAAATCCTATCTAAACTTTGTTGAGGCACTAGTTGCCTGAGTTATTTGTGATAGCTCTGTGCTATGGGTGCGCATATGTGTGGGGTTTGAACCCATGTGCCAGCACCCGGGTATTTATCCATGCTCGGGGTAGTGCTTAGGCTACGATATGCCTAGAGTTCACTGTTAAGCTTTAAGATGTAATATTTCTCTTATTTGTATCATTATTGTGGACTATTTGAGCCACGCTTGAGGTTACGAAAAAGTTTATTCCTTGTATAAACTAGGTAATTGCTTTTTCTATGATAAATTGCCGATCTGAGCTATGATAACACACATTGCACATGCCTACACTTTAGCACGCAATTATACCAGTCCAGGAGCATGAAATATGATATTTATCTATCATATACATGTATTCTTGTATACTTTCTTCTGGGCGATACGATTTGGACTGGATGCCTGTGACCACGCCTAGCGGTTTGTGATATTAGCACGTGAGTTGTCTGTGCGTATTTATACAATAGCATGTGAGTTGTCCGTGCAGATCCAGATATTGATACTATAGCACATGTGTTGTCTGTGCTGTGGTGAGTTGTCTGTATGGATCCAGATGTTGGTACTATAGCATGTGAGTTGTGCATGCAGCACGTGAGGTTATTCATGCGGTTGATATTGATGTGAGCTCTAGAAGAGCTGGTTACCGTTATTGGACCGGGTTGCGCACCACAACGGGCTGATATTTGGTTATTGCATTTCGTCTTTACTTGCAAATCCCTTTACTGATTACTTGATTTACTTGCATATCTTCTTTATATGCTAGATTGTTGTCTGAGCAGAACATGTTAAAACAAAGAATCGTGAGCATCAAAAATGGTTTTACTTGAGATTTTCCTGATTTGATCATATATCTGTTCTATCCTTGTTGAGATTATGAACTGCACATGTGTTAGTGAGTATCATCTATAGTTCTTGCTTCTTTAACCTCGCCGAGGTTAGTTACGATACTTATTGAGTACATGGGGTCAGTTGTACTCATACTACACTTTAGCACCTTGTGTGCAGATCTTGGTGTGATGATGCTATGTATGGGCGGAACTGACGTTGAAGACGTACCTGCCTTCCAGCTATGGCTATCGCTTGTCCTTGGTAGCTTTAGATTCGAATTCTCTTCATTTACATTTCAAAAAAATGTTGTAATTATTTCAATTCATTTTTGTAAAAATCTAAGTTTTAGTGTCTCGCAATTTGTACTACCAGTCTTGGGGAAATTTTTTGTATAAAAGTTTCGTTATATTATCTTTATCTCTCTTAATAAATCTCTTTTAAATTGGATTGTTGCTAATTGTCTTACCTAGCGGGTTGGGTTAGGTGCCATCATGACTGGTTCAATTTTGGGTCGTGACACCTTGCCCTGAATCTGGTGAACTATGCCACGAAGTTCGGTTGATGGAAGAACAGAATTTCTTTTAAAAGCCGTTTTGAGAAAACGATTTATGTTTACAACAAATGTCGTTATTCCGGATTATGACATGTTTAGAAGTTTCTTCTGATGCAAGTATCATTTCTTGATGGTTCTTCCTTGATGATGAATCTTTCCTGGATGTGCCCTTGATGTAGTAGCTTCCCTTTTGATGCTTCACACATGTGTAATTTTTATTTTATGACTTACGGGGTTGATTATTTTTGTTGCGGGAAGTTTTTGGGTTGATTTGGACCGTTTGATTCTTAGCTCAGAAGCCTAAGTTGATTATGTTGACCGAACTTTGACTTATGTGAAAAGGACGTCGGAACGGTGTTTTGATGGCTCCGATAGCTTTGTATCATGATTTTGGACTTGAGCTTATGCCCAGAATTGAATTCATAGATCCATAGGTTCATTTGTGTTGTTTTGCTGGAAATTATTTATTTGAGGTTTAGAAGTTTGACCGTGGGTTGACTTTTGGCTATTTGGTTCAGAACTTAGTTTTGGGACATGGAATAGGTCCGTTATGCTATTAGAACTTGTTTGCAAAATTTGGTATCATTTGGAGTTGATTTGATAGTATTCGGACGCTTGGTTATAGTTCTATATGTTCTTGAACTTTTTCTTTGAAATTCTTGCGTTTTGATGTATGATTCGTATTTTTAGATGTTATTTTGTATTTTGATTGCATGATCGAGTTTGTATGATGTTTTTAGACAATTGTGGATGTTCGGTCTAGAGCCCCAAGGGCTCGGATGAGTTTCAGGCGCATTTCATAATGATTTTTAACTGAAATAGAATTGGTTGTTTGCTGGTGCTCCAATATCGCAATTGCGAGCACCAACCTTGCAATTGCTAAGGGGTACAAGGGTGGTCATATATCACAAATAAGACTTTCCCTTCGCATTTGTGAAGTCAGCAGGCCTGGGTTAGGGTCGCAATTGCGACTGTCGCATCCCTTTTTCTCTCGAAAGCGGGTTTTGACATGTGACAACTCTTTTAAATAGGTATTAAAATAGGAGAGTGGCGACCTAACGATTTTAAGGTGTGTTTGGGCACCTATTTGCAAATAACTCTGATTTAACTAGTCTGTGTCACCAAAGATCGGGTAAGCGCTCAAATTACCTCGAGAAGGTGTTAGGCACTCTTCGAGGTCCACAACTGTGGGTCCTGGCCGAAGTTTACACTATGTGGGATTATCGCATTATATTTGTCCTAACAGATCATATGAGTGAGGGAAGACAAGGAATTTAAAGGTTCTGTTGTGAACAAGTGTAAAGGAAATCGGGCAACAATTAAACTATATAGATAATAAATACAAGTCCTTAGAGGTCACAAGGTACAACTTAATTATTCTATATTCAATGACTAATAAGTAGTAACGAACAAGGAACATATAAAGGATGGGGTCCTATGTTTTTTAGCCTAAAGGATTGATTACCCTCAAAATCAGAAAACAATTGAATTTGTAAGTGGTTTTAAGGATACGTGGATTGAATCGACACAGAGCGATAAGTTAAATCGTAATTAGAAATAAAATATAATAATGTAAACTCAAACCACACGAATTGAACAGTAACAACCTTGGGGAGGGGGAGAGCCACCCTTTAGCCGAATGCGTTTCGAATAGTGTCAAGACACGGTTGAAATAGAACTTAATGAGAAAATTATAATATTTTGCTTCTGAATAAATGTTACAATGTCTTATACAAATAATCAAACTCCCTTTAAATAGTAGGGAAATCCTACTTTAGGCACAATTCTATAAAAGGTAAAAATCGCATGATTTGTTGATTAGCCGATTTCTCATTGATACGTGACTAGATTCTCACCGTGACACCCAACCGGTTACTGATATTTCGGCCTTCTGTTATTTGGTCTGACAATTCCTCGAGCTCATTCGGGGTCAGGGTCGATTCCAGGGTCATGGACTTGAAATTCTCAAGGACAGGCATTCTGACTTCGTATCCTAGTTCGATGGAACCCGGGGTTGATTTTCAACCCTTCACGTTTCAATCCCAATCTTCCATGCAGTAGACGAGCCTGATTTCAATCGTATATAGATAGTTCCTTTGTTTTTCGGAGAGTAAACAACGAGAAACGATATGAGCTCCCGATTCTCGCCTCGATACTCCGTGTCAGAAATGAAAAAATGAACAAAACGTCTCGTCAGTCACGTCTTAATGGCATTAAATGTTTGTCAGTTGCTGGTCAGCCACTCCTGGTTTTGAATTGTCGTTTGAAAATTATAAATACCCCCTTCTACATTCATTCAAACTTTTCATCCAAACCTTCTCTACTCTTGTTTTTTCATCCAAACCTTCTCTACTCTTGTTCATAAAAATCTTTGCATTTTCTAGCACTTGTACCCAGATTTCTTGGGCTCTTTGTAAGATCTCTCGCTTGTCTTCACTCAAAACCATTAAGCGTACCCTTCTAAATTCTTCTCCTTAATCTTTATTTAGCATAAAATAGTGAAGACTTCTAAGCCAGTTCCTCAATAAGAAACTGGTTCCTCATCACGGCCGATTGGCGAGGAACCAGTGGCGGAACCTCTTCTTGGCGCGTTATTCCTAGCGGGTGCTCGATGACCGCTGACTTCAAGGTTGAAAAACCTTCACCCGTTTCGGGCTGGGGTGAGAAACTCTCCAGGTATATCTGCTCGACCAGTGAAGAGATCCTCCCTACATAAAGGACTGCAATTGGGTCGAAAAAGATATGGTGGTTCCTAGGCCCGAAGAAGATATCACTACCAACGTTAAGGGATACTTAAGTGTTTACACTTATCCCTTTACGTTGAGTTAGTTAAACCCGTTGATCATCCAATTCTATAAAAGGTATGAGGTGTGCCTTGGTCAGATCCACCCCTCATTCTGAAGGATAGTCATTCTTCTCCGATTCTTCATGAGCAAGATTGATAAATACCTATTCACCGTTGACCATGTAATGCGCCTATACAGTCCCCGGTTCTTCTGGGGGGACTTATTAAACTTGCGCACCGGGCCACTAAAGCCCCATTCTCGAGCATCGATGAAGATCAAGACCGAGGTTGTCTAGGCCGATTTGTCCGGGTGAGGACCTCGGATCTTATCCTCGCCAAGGACATGCCCTTCCTCGAGGAGTAGAACACAAAACGTAAGTAAAGTTCTGTTTTACCCAAAATGTTGTTTTTACTCTCTTTTTCTCCTTTCTTATCGATGTTTGGAGACGATGCAGTTGTTGCTCGGGTTTCGAATGCAGTTCCTCGACTCAAGGAGTGGTTCGAGGGCATTGTCTCATAGAAACCATATTCCGTGCACGCATAGAACAAACTTTTGAAGGGCCGGTGGTAGGCCCGTTCTCACAGTGAGATTGCTTTCTTGAGTAACAACACTTCGGTTTCCTTCGGGCTGTTGAGTTCTTACTCATTTCCCCTTTTTTTCTTTCTTTGCAGGTCTTTCCAAGGATGTCACCATAAGGCCTCCATCTGATAACGAGGATTGACCCACCGAGCCCTTTACTCCGAAGCAGGGTGAGGAGAAGAAGAAGCTTCCAAACTGGTGCCCGCGTACGAGGCAACACCAAACTGCCTCAAACTAGGGAGGCGGATGAGGAGGCAGTGGCCAAGGTCTTCGAACCAGTGAGGGCCGAGGCCGTTTTGCCCTAAGTTAGGGAGGCCGTTAAAAAGACTGTGGCTGGTGCTTCTCGAGCAAAGGATAATTCCCTGAAGGATGAACCTGGAGTGATAGATCTCTCTAAGTCGCCTTCATTTACCGACTCCATGAACCTCGAGTCCCAGACGTTCAAAAGACACCTAAATTAGGGTCCCCAAGGGGTGGCAGGCCCCTTTTACAACTTCTATGATGGTTTAGACTCTTCCGTCTCGGAAGACGTTACAGGGTTGGTTGAATTACCGGTACCAAAGAAGAGTCCATCTTCGGGAACCACCGGATATTCCTCGAGTGCGAAACTAGTACACCGGTTCCCAGCTCCGAGTGAAGATCTTGACCGGAAGTGGTCGATTATTATGTCTATTTCGGAGGATGCCCGGGTCTTCTCTGCCCCTGTGAGGTTGCAAGTTATCTTCGGTTCCTGGTGACCGAAGAGGATCAAGAAAATATGAATGAGGTGGAAGTGCCCTACCTGTTCAAGAAAGCCCAACAGGCATTAAACCGGGTAACTTCTAATGCCTCTTGACGACTTTTTTATTATGTACTCAGATTGAGTCATAAATAATCGTAACCTTTTCCTTTATGTTGTAGGCCTCGATGCTTCATAACGACACTTTTCTCCAATATCAAGAAGAGTTAATCCACCATGAGGCCGAGACCGGAGAGCTCATTTTGAAGAGGGATGCTTACAAACTTCTCAATGAGCAACGTGAGGGGAAGGTCAAGAAACTTCATGCTGAGCTGGAGGCGGCTCGGAAGGAGAATGCCGACCTGGTCGAGCAGGTAAGAAAAGTATTTGAGGTTAGTGATGATGAGTCAGATATGGTGGTAATGGTCCGAACCCGTAGGTCCAACAGAAGCTTTACCAGATCGGACAGCTCTAGGAAGAGGTGGATGCGGTAAAGGCTGAGGCCGAAGAATGGAAAAAGAAAATGGACCGCCTGGGCACAGCTGGCCTCGGTTGAGGTCCAGGATCGAGCTATAAAGGAGAAGTCCTTGGTGCATGCCAAGAAGATCGAGGAGCTCTTGTCCTAGTTGAATTTGGCCATCTCTGATCGAGAAAATCTGGCCAAGGAGCTTGAAACGGTCAAGTCGGAAGCCAAAGTAGTTAAAGTTGATACCCATGAGATGGTGGCCATTTATAAGGCTGATGCCGAGGTGGCTGAGGTTCGAGCGAAAGACATCATCGAGCACGCGAAGTGGCAATCTCGAAGGCAGGCCCTTGGGGAAATTCATGCTTAGGGTTTCAGATGAGTTATATTCCAATTGCTCGGTAGTTGTTCACCGCTCATTGTTTTGAGTTTGTAGGACCCCTTTCTGGTGATTCGGATGATACGATATGGACCTTCCCGGTTCGGCCCCAACTTCCCCTTGTTTGGGTTTCGGGTGTTCAGTATGACCTTCCTTAATACTAAGTCCCCGACGTTGAAGTATCCAAACTTGGGACTTCTGTTGTAATATCTCTCGATCCGTTGCTTTTGGGCAGCTAACCGAACGAGGGTAAATTCGCGCCTCTCATCTAACAGCTCTAGGCTCGTTCTCATGGCCTTGTCATTTGATTCCATTGTCACAGAATATGATGCTTGGTTCTCCAGCTTCGATCGGTATTAGAGCTTCAGCACCATAAACCAATAAGAATGGAGTAGCCCCAGTATTGAACTTCGAGGTCGTACAGTATGCCCACAGGACTTCGTGTAGGATTTCCTTCCATTTTCCTTTGGCGCCGGTCAACCTCTTTTTTAAGGTTTTGGAGTATGGTGTTGTTGGTCTATTCGGCTTGTCCATTCCCAGTAGGGTGATAGGGTGTTGATAGGATCCTTTTGACCTTGTGGTCTTCAAGAAATTTTGTTACTTTGCCACCGATGAATTGCTTTCCGTTGTCGCACACGATCTTGGCCGGCATTCCAAACCAACATATGACGTCAAATGTAATCGATGACTTCCTTCTCCCTGAACTTCTCGTATGCCTGGGCTTCCACCCACATAGAAAAATAGTCAGTCATAAATAAAATAAATAAAGGGGGCCGACAGTGTCCATTCCCCACTTCATGAATGGCCATGGCGACAAAACCGAGTGCAGCAGCTCCCCGGGTTGGTCAATCATCTGAGCCTGTCGTTGTCATCCATCAAATTTTAGTACAAACTCCTTCACGTCTTTCTCCATACCGATCCAGTAATAGCCGGCTCTAATCACCTTTTGAACCAATGATTCAGCACCAGAACTCGGTATCTCCTGGTCCTAGACCTATCTCCAGTGGGCCATCGAACGTTCTTCTGAATAGGGTTCCATCTTTGGACAAGCTAAACTAGGCAGCCTTTGTATGCAGGGCCCTCGATTCTTTTGGATCCAAGTGGAATTTTCCACTCATTGGATATTCTACATATTTGTTTCTCCAATCCCAAGTAAGGCTTATAGAGTTTATCTCGGTATGACCTTCTTTCACCACCGATCTCATGAGTTGTACGACTGCCCCGAGTTGAGCTCACCGTCTTCGACCGAAGACCCCAAGTTAGCAAGGGAATCGGCCTCACTATTTTGATCCCGGGGCAAGTGTTGCAAGGTCCAGTCCTTGAACCGATGCAATGCTACCTGCAACTTATCCAAGTACCTTTGCATTTGTTCTTCTCTGACCTCGAATTTTCCATTAACTTGGTTTACAACAAGGAGGGAATCGCACTTAGCTTCGATCACCTCCACGCCCAAGCTTTTGGCTATTTCGAGACCTGTAATCATGGTCTCATATTCGGCCTCGTTGTTAGTCAATTTTACAGTCCTAATAGATTGTCTAACTTCATTGCCTGTTGGTGGCCTCAACGTGATGCCAAGTCCGGACCATTTTGCGTTCAAGGCACCGTCCTTAATGAGGGTCCAGATTCTCGAGGACGTCCCTGAGTTTACCAATAACTCTCGTTCGACCTTGGATATCAGGGCCGGTGTAAAATCAGTCACGAAATCTGCCAGAACTTTAGATTTGATGGTTGTCCGAGGTCGATATTCAATATCATGCCCACTGATTTCCACGACCCATTTGGCCAACCGTCCCGAGAGTTCGAT
Organism: Nicotiana attenuata; assembly: GCF_001879085.1. Taxonomy (NCBI): domain Eukaryota; kingdom Viridiplantae; phylum Streptophyta; class Magnoliopsida; order Solanales; family Solanaceae; genus Nicotiana; species Nicotiana attenuata. The sequence continues at coordinate 236,563 of NW_017670349.1, forward strand.
TTTATGCATAATATTTTGCAACGGGTAAGTTGCCACAACACATAGGGGATGGCACTGAAAATATTGTTTCAGTTTCCTAGAGGCGCTTAGCAAAGCGAGCGCCAATTTTTCTAGGCGAGGGTACCTAGTTTCAGCCTCACCTAGAGTCCTGCTAACATAGTAAATTGGAAATTGCATACCGTGTTCTTCCCGAACCAAGACTGCACTTACCGCTATCTCCGATACTGCCAAGTATAGGTATAGTTTTCGTCTACCTTTGGTGTGAAGCAGCGGTGGGCTCGATAGATACTGCTTGAGTTCCTTCAAGGCCCGTTGACACTTAGGGTTCCACAAATAGTTGTTCTTCTTCATTAGTAGCAAAAAGAATCGGCGAGTCTTATCTGATGACCTTGAGATGAATCGCCCCATTGCATTTATGCGTCCGGTTAATTGTTGCACGGCCTTCACGTTGTTCACAATCGTGATATCTTCGATGGCTTTGATCTTGCCGGGGTTGATCTCGGTTTCTCGGTTGGATACCATGAATCCGAGGAATTTACCTGATCCGACTCCGAACACACATTTCTCAGCTTCATATTGTACTTCTTCAAAATGCTAAAGGTTTCTTGCAAATGTTATAAATGGTCCTCTGCTCGCAAGGACTTAACCAATATATCGTCAATGTAAACCTCCATTCATTATCCTATTTGTTCCTCAAACATCCGGTTCACTAGGCATTGATAAGTGGAGCTGGTGTTTTTAATCCGAATGGCATCACGTTATAGTAGTATGTGCCGTACTTAGTGATGAAGGAGGTTTCTTCCAGATCATCTACGTCCATCCGTATTTGGTTGTACCCGGAATGGGCATCGAGAAGGATCTCGTGGCCAACCGTGGCATCGGTCATGCGATCGATGTTGGGTAGAGGGAAGGAGTCCTTGGGACACGCTTTGTTCCAATACTTATAGTCTAAACATATTCTTAATTTGTTCCCCTTTTAGGGACTACCACTACGTTTGCTACCAAATCCGGGTATATAACCTCCGGAATGTACCCTATTTTAAAGAGTTTAGGTATCTCGTCCTTGATGAAAGCATGTTTGACCTCGGATTGGGGCCTCCTCTTCAGCTTTATCGGATGTAATTTCAGGTCAAGGCTTAGCTTGTGAGTGGTTATCTTCGGTGGGATCCCTGTCATATCAAGATGGGGCCAAGAAAATCAGTCTATGTTATCTATATGAAATTGGATGAGTTTTTCCCTGAGCTCGGGAGTTAACCCCGTGCCCAGGTATACCTTCCGATCGGTTAGATGCTCGATAAATATTACCTGTTCTAGCTCTTCGACCGTAGATTTAGTAGCATCGGAGTCATCGGGGACAATAAAAGATCGGGGGACCCCATAATCATCATCATTGTCAGTCTCTTATATATCCGGTTGGGTCGTGGCTGGTATTGGTGATTGCTATTTGACCTCTTGCTTTGCACCCAAACTTGGTTCCTTTGACGTAGCGAGTGTTGATGTCGGAATCACTTCTTTGACTGCAAACATCTCTTTTGCGGCCGGTTGTTCTCCGTAGATTGTCTTAATCCCTCCCGGCGTGGGAATTTTAACACTTGGTGAAGAGCTGAGGGCACTGCCCTCATGTTATGGATCTATGGCCTCCCGAACAAGGCATTGTATCTCATGTCTCCTTCAATCACATAAAGCTTGGCCTCCTGGATGGTCCCGGCGACATTGACTGTAATGTTATCTCCCTCTTAGTGGTTTCAAATGCCATGTTGAATCCGTTCGAAACTCAGACTGCAGGCACAATTTGATCTTGTAGAACGAGTTGTTCAACGACTCTCGACCGGATTATGTTGGCCGAGCTACCTGGATCAATTAACACACGCTTAATTCGAGATTTATTTATAAGTACAAATATTAGCAGTGCATCGTTGTGAGGCTGCATGATCCCTTCTGCATCCTCGTTGTTGAAGGACAAAGTTCCTTCTAGTATGTATTCCAGATTTTTTTCCCTTGTGATAGACACTTGTGCGCTTCAACATCGGCCCTTGAGGGACATCAACCCCACCGTTGATCATGTTAATGACGTGTTGAGGTTCTTCTGGTTTGATCTGTTTGTTAGAGTCCCTATTTCTGAAATGATTCTTGGCTCGGTCGCTTAGAAATTCTCGAAGGTGCCCATTGTTGAACAACTGGGCTACTTCCTCTTTCAACTGTCGGCAATCGTCTATTCTGTGGCCATGAGTTCCATGATATTTGCACATCTAGTTAGGATCCCTTTGGGCTAGATCAGATTGTAAAGGCCGAGGCCATTTGGTATCTTGGATGCGTTCGATAGCTAATGCGATGGCAGCCGCATCAATGCTAAAGTTATATTCCGATAACATTGATGCTTCTTTAGGCCCAATAGTCCTGTCGAAGCCGTTCTTACTCATAAGTTCTCGAGTTCTCTAACCTCGATCATTTCTCCTTTCATTTCGCATAGAACTTTGCCCGGACGCACTGTTTCTTCTATCTCCATTATATGGCTAGTACCGATCCCTGTTCGATCTCGGTAACTGGTCAATATCTCTCTTGATTCTTTCGACGGGTCTGACAAGATAAGCGGACCCGGAAAGAGCCCCAAGTTGATGATCTTCGACTTTGAATTTTGATTGATACTGGTTATGCACATTGGCCCAAGTAACAGTAGGGTACTCTATCAGATTTTGCTTCAACTGTTGTGAAGACATCGAGCTTCGAACAATGAGTCCTTGGGTGAAAGCTTGAACGGCCCAATCATCAGTGACCGGTGGCAGGTCCATCCGTTCCATTTGAAATCGGAACGCTAACTCTTTGAGCATTTCGTTATCCTTCTGCTTTACTTTGAAAAGGTCCGACTTCCTGGTCTCGACCTTGATAGCCCGGCGTGTGCCTTCATGAAAGAGTCTGCAAGCATAGCAAGTGAGTCAATATAATTAGGTGGTAAATTATGATACCATATCATAACTCAATTCGACAGGGTCTCCCCGAATTTCTTTAGTAAGATAGATTCGATCTCATCATCCTCCAAGTCATTCCCTTTGATGGCGTATGTGTAGGAAGTAACATGCTCGTTCGGGTTGGTCATTCAATTGTACCTAGGAATTTCGGGCATGCAAAACTTCTTAGGATTGGCTTGGGAGTCGTGCTCTGAGGAAAAGGTTACTATAGGAACTTCTTAGAGTCCAGGTCTTTCAATATCAACGGTGCTCCTGGGATTTGGTCGACCCCTAGAATTGTAGGTTTCCACCTTCTTATCGTTTGCTTCGATCTTTTCCTCTCCCGACTCTATCCGTTTTGTCAGTTCATCGAGCATCTTCATGATTATTTGGTTGGTCCCCGATTCCTTCTCATTAGATCTCCCTAAGACCAGTTCAACTCTGCGAAGAACTTCCTGGGTTGGTTTGGGCTCAATCCTACTTGGCAGGTGGCTCTGGTTCTGAAGTTGGGCTATCGCCGCCTGTTGAGCCTGCAACATTTCGAAGATCACCCGCAAGTTGACTCCACCATATTCGCCACCGTGCGTACTTTGTATGGCCGATCGAACATTCCTACTGACACCGTCCTCAGGATCGGTGGGAAAATTTGCATTGATATCCACATACGAGCTAACATCGATTGGGTCAGCAGTCGGGATTCCGTCAAGGTCGACGGGGGGCATGTCATTCCCGGGTGCTACGATGTCATTTTTGCAATGGTGGTCGGACTCATTGTCAACATGTAGGGGTGCAGTTTGAGAGTTCGACATTTTTATCCTGAAATCGGAGACTCATCAAATAACAAGTGTAAAATAGTGTGTGTTATGGAGATTCGTATCAACTAACAACCATTATCCTACCCCCAAGGTGGGCGCCTAACTGTTTACCCTCAAAATCGGATAAATTGATTTTGTAAGTGATTTTAAGGACACGTGGATTAAATCAACACAAAGAAATAAGTTAAATTGTAATTAGTAATAAAATATGATAAAACAAGCTCAAACCACACGAATTGAACAGTAACAACCTTTGGGGGGCACCCTTTAGAAGAATGCTCTTCGATCAGTGTTAAGACATAGTTGAAATAAACTTAAAGAGAAAATAACAGTATATTGCTTCTGAATGAATGTATATAGCCGGTTTCTCATTGATACGTGCCGAGATTCCCGCCGTGATACTCAACCAGTTACGGATATTTGGCCTTCCTTTATTAGGTTTGACAATGTTTCCTCGAGCTCATTCGGGGTCAGGGTCGATTCCGGGGGCCTGGACTCGAAATTCTCGAGGACGGGCATTCTGACCTCATATCCTAGTTCGATATAACCCTGGGTGATTTTCAACCCTTCACGTTTCAATCTCGATCTGCCATGTAATAGACTAGCCCGATTTCACAACATAAATAATACATCACAACTCCCTTAAGGTAGGGGTTTCTCAAATTATTCAGCGGGCACATACTATCATCTCCTACTACCCGATTACTATGTTAAAGTTGTTTACCTAAAGGCACTCTAATTCAACTATAGGTCGTGTCTTATGCGTGCACTACCCATCCCATGCCTATAGTCCAGGAGGCTTTGGACCCATTATTTGGGTGGTTCTAGGCTCTACTCAGGATGCTCAAAATTATAAAGGCTAGGTGCACATTCAAAACATATAGGACTTCACATAAAGACAATAAAGGGATCAAGTTAGCCTCCACACATAAACAACAAATGCACGCGGCAGACTAGGCAGTAGACAGTTTTGGATACATTAGAGTCGTTGAGTCCTATAGGCATAGTCTCCATGTGATTCTGATTTCTAGTATTACACAAGCAGCATTGCAGCTTTAGACTAACGCATTGGTATATTAAGGTATTACAGGTCCTATAGATATGATCTCTAATTGTTTGCATAATGAGTTGGTACACTGCTTGAAAGCTCAGGATTAACAACGATGATTTTATAAATATGCTTCTTAGGCGGGCGACAATATCCTATAGACAGGATTTCTAATGGTTGACAGTTGAATCTACTTTTATAATACTTTATCCCTATAGGCATGTCATCTAAGTGTGGCAGTACAACGAAGTAGCAAGAGTAGTCAATTAATTGATTAAGATCCTAGAGTCATGTTATCTAGGTTAGCAATGTAATAAAGCAATAGAAGCGACTGATTGATTGATTAGTTGAAGCCCTATAGACATGGTATCTAGACTAGCGAAGCACATGTTATTGCATCCTATAGGCATGATGCCTAAATGTGCACAACAGTTGACAGGTATAGCAAATGCCTAAACCAGCATGCTTTGAATGGTGTATAAATATTAGACAGGTTAAGTGAAGTGTGTGATTTCCTATAGGCATGGTTTCTATGCGTGTGTGAAAATGAAGCATGTCGAACAAAGTAGCAAACAAAGCAGGTAGATCCTATATATATGCTCTCTACCTGTTTATGCAAGAATTGGGATACCCCGTCCCTTTTCACGAATCTCCCCCATCGTTTGTTTACAAATTATTACATACCCAAAGATAAAACAAAAAATGAACTCAAATATTACAGAATCGAGATGACTACAGGCCCAACAAATAGAGCAGGTCAAGAAGAGCTAACCCAGTACTACCTGGGCCTTCAATAGACTCTTTCACTCAAATAGCAGGCCTAGATCCAAACACTTCCCAAAACAGGAGAGTATGTCCATTTGTACAACCCAAAGCCACACATGGACTTATATCAAGCCCAATAGTTACAATATTGACCACTTTACCAAATAAATTAATGGACCACACATGGAAATCAACAAAATAGTTCTAAAGCAACACCTCATAGAGACAGGGTTGTGTGACATTATGCAGGATTCATTAACACATTGGCATTTCAGAAGAAAAAGTGACAGTATTGATTAAATAAAGAACATGAAACTAGGAGAGTCAATAGACTCGATTTGCAATGGTAAATGCAACATAGGTTAAATCATTAAGCAGGTGACAACATGATAAAAATAGTAATAACACTATGACAATTAAGGAGACATGCCATTTTGGATTAACAGGCTAAACATACTATATGAGGTGAACATGCTAGGCTTTTCCAGAATGAGTTCAGAATAGAGCATTAGGGTAAAAGGATTTTAAAACCTAGGAGTCTAAGTCATGAATGGTCAGATAGGGTCATAGTCAGGAAATGATAATTACACATGTCAAACAGGCAAGCAATCAATGAGAAGCCTAATCATGTTGAGCATAAAACAAAGATCTTAAAGTCCAAAGGTATCGTGGCAGGAAGACATATTATCTTAAGGTTAAATAGGATAGGCAGACTTAGAACTTAAGCCAGCCGACTATGCATTGATCATGGAATCTAAATGTATTGTGATTTAACTAGAAGCATACACAATACTAATGAATGCAGGATTGACCAAACACCAAAGACAAAGCAACAAGTTTGGTTAAAACATTATGACAACAGATATGATTTATGTAAGTAGGTAAGAACAAAGTTCACATAAAGGAGTTATCACTAGAAGTTCATTAAGGCAAATTTTGGGTAGGAGATGATTCCCTAGGAATTTCAGTGCGAGGATCCAAAACAAGGCATGAGAAAAACTCACCGTAAACAGCAGAACAACAAAGGAAACTTAAAGGTACACAGTCATTCAAGCTGAACATATTGGAGTTTAAAAATCTATGCAGGTTGTGACACTCGAAGACTCATAATTGCAGAATAGCTACAAAGTAAGTAAAATTGGCAATGATAATAACACAATATTGGAGTCATATTTGTTGAATTAACTTGGGTATGCGAAGCACTAGAAACGAGCAGAGATGACAGAATTGCAATGGTCGAGACACTCACCAGTTTTCAGATTCAACAAACAAAATAGAAGAGAAGAGTAAGTGTCAGCAACAGCTCAAATATCAGCAGCAAAGAGAACAACCAAAAGACCCAAATCCTAGTGCGTCAGGGTTCATAGGAGCCTCAAATGAGCTCCGAGCAGTGCTCACACTAGGGAGGTCGATAGAGAGGGTTCTGATGGCCTTGGATTTCAGCCGGCTAAGAGCCAAGAGTGCAGCAAGTATAGAAGAGTGAGAGTTGAGATAACAGTAGTGGTAATAGTAGTTAAGTAATAATCGTTAAGACCTTCGAAAGGGAATGAGGAAGGGGGTTTATATAGTAGTAAAAATTGAACGAACAAACAAAGAAACATAGTCAATCAAACATAAACAAGGAAAAAATAGCATGCAAAATCGAGTTAGAACCAAATTAGGAGAAAAATTAGGCAAACCTAGTTTTACCTAGAATCTCAGATTTGCCGAAGAATCTTGGTAAAGCAGTACCATATAATCTTGCTGTGAATGTATATAGATTAAAAATCGTCTGAACCTTGAGGAGTGATTCTGATTTCTCTTGATTCGGGAGATTGGTACTTGCAAAAAATGGGGCAAGTACTATGTAATACCATAGTCTTGTAAGAAACTACGAGATAAATTGATCGGATTCAGAGGAAATTTGGGGGAGGCAGTTAGGGTTTGATAGGAATGAGAAGAGAGGATTTAGGGGCGACGGTCTTAGATAAATTGTAGCGTTTCAGGTGGGTTTGGATAGTTAAAAACAGAGGGGTGATTGTGGGCCGCTGATCAGAGAGATCAACGGCTAGTATTTAAAAGAAAGCGGAGCGGGTCGTTTTAACGGGTCCCGACCGGATTAGGGATATGGGTCGTTTTGTTTGGGCCAAAGGAGGTTAGGCTAAGGATTTGGGATCTCTGGGCCAGTGATTTGGGTCTGTTTGGTCCGAAAATTATCCCTTCATTGGGATATAAAATTAAATATACAAAATTTATAAAAAATAATTTATAAAAAGTGATTAATAAATAATTAAAATATGAAAATTTTATTCTAACATAAATAATGTAATAAATATACTTGTGTATAAAATGTAGGCTATTATTGCAAAACTTGTTTAAATAGACCAAAAATTAAAATGTAACCATATGGAATGAAGTAAAAATATTATAATATATATATGTGGGTGTAAACAATAGATTTGGATAATTAAGTCATCACATAATAACATGAAAGGATAATCAATAAATATTTGAACAATTTAAATGCAAGAAAATCAATTCTAAAGCTTTAAAAATTATGAAAAAATATAGAAAATACTTATTTGGCTATTGTAAATTGAGTAATGATGCAAAAATGATATTTTGAAAGTATATATACTATTTTATAAAATATGAGGGAAAAATTGGGCATCAATATTAGTATATTGTATGAAGACGAGATATCCATCACCAGAAACAATATCGGGAACTCAACTTGTCCAATTTGTAGAACTAAGTAGATTTCTCCGATGACATCCTTCTGTGACCCATAGAAAGCTCGTACTCTCATGTGACTCTCTTTTACTTCCCTCATATGAATGCCTAATTCCGGTAGAGTAGAGAATGGACAAATGTTTACTCCAGATCCACCATCGACAAGTACCCGAGATATGACTTTGTCTCCATACTTGACAGTGATGTGCAGAGCCATGTTGTGATCCATCCCCTCCACAGGAAGTTCATACCTCCGAAAGGAAATCTTGTTTGCCTCCACCATCTTCCCAATAGTTGCTGCTAGCGCCTCACTGATAGTGTTTCCCGACACGCTTACTCCACTCAACACCTTTACTAGATCGTCCTTGTGACTATTGGAACTCATCAATAAGTCCATAATTTATATGTGGGCAGGGGTCTTCCGCAAGTGTTCTTCTATGGAGCATTTTTTAACTGGAATTTTCCTCTAGAATTTCATTGTCTTCGCGTCAGTTATGTTTATCCTCTGATTCCCTATTCGGATTTCCTTAGTTAACCTCTTTTGGAGCGTAACACCTTCCTGAACTAGTCATCCCATGAGCAGCTGCGGTATCGGTCATCTTGCCCTTTCCCATCGACAGATAAGTCCATGGAATTCTTTTATATTCTTGATTCCCCTCATCTCTAACGGCTGTGATGGGCCCTTGTTGGTATGTCTAAACAATCACAGGGGGTGCTATCTGCACAGTGATAAATGGAGTTGCCTCAGAGGGTGTCCTTACAACTTCGACATTCCTTGTAGTGACGATAGTCCATTTCAATTGATAGTCCTCGTCCTATATGATCATGTTTGCTCCTTGGTGTCTATGCTTTGTAGTGGGCTATTGTGTACATTTGGTGGGGTTGGGGTGCATTGGATAGCTCCACTCTTAATTAGCATTTTGATTTCATTCTTCAACCTATAAAAATCCTCGATGTCATGTCCAGGAACACCTGAATGATTGGCACAACGCTTGCTTGCGTCGAAATACTTGATGGGTTGATCGGGGACTCTTCCTTCCACCGGGTATGTAAGTCCGGCTCTTCTCAACCTCTCAAATGATTGGGCTAAAGGGTCAGCAATTAGGGTGAAGTTTTTGCGGTTCGGGCATTGCCTGGGTGCATAGGCAGGTCTGTTTTGGTGGGTAGTGGTCTGAACGAGAGAGTATGTTCGTGATGGGTTTAGATATGCATTGGCTCGGGGCGGGTTGTAGTGGGGTTGAGTATTGTAGTATGGTTTGGAGTTATATACTGTGGTATAAGTGGGTTGATATGGATGATGAGTTTTTTTTGGGGTAGGGATTGGTTCGATGAGGTTGACCCGATTAATAATAGGGGGCAATCGCCGTCACTTCTTCTTTCTTCTTCTTCTCACTGTCGATGGAACCAGATTGTATAGCATTACTAGAAGTTTGTAGCACGGCCATTGCCTATATCTTTCCTGACTTAATGCCTCTTACAGGAAATCCCCCTTTTTGACCAGCTCAAGGAACTTTTGACCCATCAACCCCATCATGTTCTCGAAGTTCCTTCTTGAGCACTAATGAAATACTTAGTCGGCTCGTTATCGTCCAACGCGGGTTGTGACATAGCAGCTTCTGATCACCAACGATGAGCGTATTCTTGAAATGAATCAGAGGGCTTATTTCGTAGATTAACCAAAGCTAATCTATCCGGAGTGATCTCAGTGTTAAACCTGAAGTAGTTCATCTTCGGCCATGTCCTGCCATTCCCTCTAGTTCCAGGGGTCTTATCTGGTGTACCAAGTAAGCGCTTCCCTAGTCAAACTCTATGAATAACTTCATCCTTAACTTCTCATTTCTTCCTACTCCGACCAACTAGTCACAATACACCCTCAAGCGAGCATGGGGATCACCTGTTCCATCAAAGATGTCAAACTTTTATGGTTGTACCTTGCGGGCATGTCAACATCAGGGTGTATGCATTGGTCCTCATAATATAAGCTCTCGATCCCTCGAGCAACTTGGAGGTTCTTCATCTGCTTTCTTAATACTCGTAATTATTCTGACAGTGACTCATCTTCCTTGAATTTTGCTTCTCTCTCCATTTCGGCATATTGGTCTATCATATAAGGCACTCTAACCATGACAAGTGCAAGTAAAGGTGGGTTCAGAAGTGGCATATACGGGTGGAACATGCCTCTCATGTGTGGCGATGTGTTCTGTATGCACAAATGCCATGGCGCATCTGCGATTGTTGAGCATAGATGCAAAGGAGGAGGCTGGGAGCTGGGTCCGCATATGCGGAAGATGATGCTGAAAGCGCAGAAGCGTGACTGCAAATGTGGCTGGGTGACCGCACAAGCGGGATGTAAGGAGCCAAGTGAGGATCGCATGTGCGGTCCTTTTACAGCAGAAACGACACCACAAATGTAGTTAAGTGCATGCAAATGCGAAACTACTGGAGAGGATTTTATACTGAAGGGTTTGGATATTTTCTCATTTTTGGAGTTGTGAAGCTCGATTAAAGGCGATTTTTGGAGGTCTTTTCATCTCAATTGAAGGGGTAAGTGATCCTTACTAGATTTTGGTATTAGATATTGATTACCTATAAATTATTACTCCTAATTTATATGAATTAATGGTAGGATTTGGGGGGGTTTTGGACTATGATTTTGGAGAGTGATAATTGACGATTTGAGGGTCGATTTAAGGTTGGAACTGGATGAAACACATATATTTAAACTCGTATCGAAATGGGTGTTTGGAATTTTTGAGTTAGGTCGGGTTCCGGAGTGCGGACCGGGGGTTTGACCTTTTGGGTTGACCTTGCTTAATTGATTCAAGATCTTAGCTTTATCATTTGGGATTGTTTCTTATGGCTTTTATTGGTGATATTAAGTTATTTTGGTTGGATTGAAGCCGTTCGGAGGTTGATTCAAGCGGGAAGGGCTTATTAGAGTACTGATTTAGCTTGCTTTAGGTAAGTATCTTACCTAAGCTTGGTTAAGGCACTAGTTGATTGAGTTATTTATGATAGCCACGTGGTATGGGTGGCGCACATGTGTGAGGTTAAGCCGATGTGCGTACACTGGGGAGTAGTGTTTAGAGTATGATATGCGCTGGATTGATTGCTAAGATTCATGTTGTGATGGTTCTTATATTTGTACCCCTGTTGTGAGCTATTTCAGCAATGTTTGAGATCACATAGAGGTTAATCCCCTGGTTGAACCTGATAGTTGCTACTTTCGTTATGTATTTGCCTGATTTGAGCTACGATAGCATACTTTGCACATGCATACTCCTTAGCATGTCACTTATACAAGTCCAGGAATATGAAATTTGATGTTCATTGATCATGTACATGTATTCTTGTATATCTTCTTTCTGTGTGATATGGATTGGACTGGTAGCACGTGACCACATTGTGCGAATTGTGATATTGAGTATGTGACCATGCCGTACGGATTGTGATATTGAGCCTGTGACCACGCTGGGCGGATTGTGATATTGAACACATGAGATATTGAGCACGTGACCGCGCCGTGGGGATCATAATATTGAGCCTGTGACATGTCAAGCGGATTCTGATATTTAGCACATGACCACACCGTGCGGATTAGAGATACTGATATTATGGCACGTGAATATTCTGTGTGGTTGATATTTATGGCACGTGATTACAGCGTACAATATGTGGATTTGGATCCACCCCCCTAAGGTCACCCTCATATGCTTTTCTTGATGGTGTACACGCGGTTTGAGGACAGGTTGATTAGTGGTTTGGTTTGGTTATGGCAATTCTGAGAAAATGGTGTTTGATTTGGTTATTGTATTTCATCTTTACTTGCAATCTGCTTGGTTGTTTACCTGATTTATTTGCATATCTTCTTTATATGTTGGATTGTTGACTGAACAGAGTATGTTAAATAATTGTGTGCACCAAGGTGGTTGTTTCTTTGATTCATGACTTGATCATATTATTGTTCTGTACTTGTTGGATTTATGAACTATACAGGTAATTAGCGAATATTATTTATAATTCTTGCTTCTATTACCTAGCCGAGGTTAGATATGATACTTGCTGAGTACTTGGGGTCAGTTGTACTCATACTACACTCTGCATTTAATTGTGCAGATCCTGGTGTTGGACCGAGCCATCAGTAGCTGAGGCTTGTTGCGGAGTTATCATTGGATAGACAAGGTAGAACTACATCATGACCGGAGTCTTGGCATCTCTTTTCATTTTCTACTATTGTCTTTCATTCATATAATATTATTTTTTTTCTGTATTTCAGATTTGTATTTTTCATTACAGCTCATAACTCTGTATTTTCAGTTCTGGTGGAATTTATTATGTATCGATGCAATTATGTAATGTTGATGGCCTTAGACTTGTACTATTTCTGCTAATTCAGTATTTATGTTTCACTTTTATTATGTTTTTCTTGCCTAGCAAGTGAGTTAGGCGTCTGTGTACGGTAGAAATCGACGGTTCGATTTCACGAGCATCAAGGCGTCTCCGGGGGTTCCTGTGATTGACTCTGAGAATTCTCAATGGTTGACTTCGAGATAGTATAAGTACTGACCGGCCCCGAGGCAACGTAAATTAGTGGTCTCGGCGGACCAAGGTGAAGTTCCCAAGGCGCGCACATATAGCCTGTCAAGCCTAGTGGGCCAGTAAAAAGGCGAATCAAGGCATTAAATAGCTATGTCAGCCCATATCTTTGTAATTAATACTTTTGTACTATATTGGGATTCCCCCTCATATATAAAGGGGATCCTTGTCATTTTGCAGAGATCTGTTGCTCCATACTAAAATACACAAGAACATTCTCTCTGCTCTCTAACATATTCTCTTGAATCCATTACTTCACTTATTGCTTACATTCATTGTGGTCTATTTATTGTTCATCATTTATTGCTTATTATTGGCCATAAAGAGCCGTCGTTGATTTCATTCTAACCATTAGTCGCCCATCGACTACCCCTGATAGCTCTCAGCCGAGCGTCAGACTCGACCTCGAAGCCTCGAATAAGCAAGCTCGAGGCCCCGACTATTAATCATTCGGTTTGGTTATCTCCTTGCTCTCCAGCTCTAATATCGCTTCTAAGTCTTTCACATAGCATCAACTGCTTAACAGCCAGCATATAAATAGATCACGTATTTTTAGAATACCATAATCAAATTTAATTGTTATTACCATTTTCACAGTAAATAGTTTGGCGCCCACCGTGGGGCTAAAAATAATAGTGATTATTTTCTTGTTGGTTAAACCACGTAACGCAATTTATCTTTCACACATTTTCTTGTCCAAGATCTTTGATTTTAGGTCAAATGTCTAACTCAGTAAACACACGTGAAAACATCAACCTTGAAGACCATGGAGAAAATGGTGTTGACGTCCCAGGTGTTAGTGTACCACCTCGAAACCTTGAGAATGCATCGGAACTGACTCCCGCGGACGCGGTTTCACGCGACGCTCAACACGTCGAAATAAGCTCCCACACCAACAGGAGCATACACCAAGGCAACCAACAAGAAGCCCAGAAAACCCAAGCTCGGGAAGAACGGGATGTTAGCCTTCACGTTATTTTTGAAATGTTGCAGGCACAATAGCTGGCTATTGCTCAGCTGCAAAGTCACCAGAAAATTCCTAGCACGGTAGCACCGGGGACGGCTCCCTCAGCCGAGCAGGTACCAGAGAGATCAAGCAACAACGGGTCGGCAGCCGACCCCACCATTGTAAAGATGCTGGAGGACCTCACGAGGAGGATCGAATCGGGCGAGAAGAATATAGAGGCCAACGACAAAAAGGTCGAGACCTACAATTCCAGGGTCGACCAGATTCTGGGAGCACCCTCGATCCTGAAAGGTGTGGACTCGAAGAAGTTCGTGCAAAAGCCGTTCCCACAGGAAGCAGCTTCGAAACCCATTCCAAACAAGTTCAGAATGCCCGACCTTCCAAAGTATAACGGAATGTCGGACCCCAATGAGCACGGCACTGCCTACACTTGTACAGTAAATGGCAACGACCTAAGGGACGACGAGATCGAGTCCGTCCTGCTAAAAAAGTTCGGGGAAACGCACTCTAAAGAGGCAATGATGTGGTATCACAACCTGGCCCCAAACTCGATAGATTCATTTGCCATGCCGGCGGATTCTTTCATAAAGGCACATGCTAGTGCCATCAAGGTAGCAACAAGGAAATCTGACGTCTTCAAGATTAAGCAGAGGGATAATGAGACGCTGCGAGAGTTCGTATCTCGCTTTCAAATGGAACAAATGGAACTACCACCAGTCTCCGACGACTGGGTGCTACAGGCTTTCGCTCAAGGTCTGAACGAACGAAGCTCGGTGGCTTCGAAACAGCTGAAACAGAACCTAATCGAGTACCCAGCCGTGACTTGGTCGGATGTTAATAACCGATACCAGTCGAAAATTAGGGTCGAGGATGACCAGCTAGGGGCGCCCTCGGGCTCGGTATACCCAAGCAGGCTTCTGGCAAAGGAGCCAAAACCAAACAAAGAAAGGTACCAGCCATACATCGAAGACAGGAAAAATGCCTCGAGGCGCAACATACCCCGCAATGACAAAAGGATGGACCGAGGACAGAATCCTCAGGGACTCATCAACAGAGCCGGGTTTGATAGGCACACAGGGCCAATGGAGGCACCCCGCTTGTCAGAATACAACTTCAAAGTCGATGTATCAGACATCGTGTTCGCCATCAGTAAAATCAAAGACACCAGGTGGCCCAGGCCCGTACAATCAGACCCCTCACAAAGGAACCATAACTTAGTGTGTGAATTTCACAACACGCACAGGCAAAGGACCGAGGATTGCCACCAGCTCCAAGAAGAAGTAGCCAGACTACTCAACAAAGGTCACCTCCAAGAATTCCTAAGCGACCGGGCCAAAAATCAGTTCCGGGAAAGAGGTGGCCAAGAAGAACGAAACGAATGAGCCGCAACATGTCATCCACATGATCTTGGGAGGCATTGATGCCCCACAGGAGCCCATGATGAGAAGAACAAAAATATCCTTCTCCAGAGAAAAGCGAACTCAGGGCTACATAACCGAGGATGCCCTCACATTCAGCGACAAGGACATCGAGACCTTGTCTCAACCTCACAACGACGCACTGGTAATCTCCTTCCTTGTAAATTCATTTCAAATTAAACGTGTACTTATGGATCTAGGTAGCTCGGCCAATATTATCAGATCGAGAGTGGTAGAGCAGCTCGGACTGCTTTACCAAATCGTACCTGCCTCTCGAGTCATCAACAGATTCAACATGGCGAGCGAAATAGTGAAAGGAGCAATCACCCTCCCTGTCAACGTCGCCGGCACAACCCAAAATGCCAAATTCCTTGTCATCGAGGGAGACATGAGGTACAACGCCTTGCTCGGAAAGCTGTGGATACACTGTATGAGAGCAGTGCCATCCACCCTCCACCAAATGATGAAATTCCCGACAAAGGATGGGATCAAAACTATCTACGGGGAACAGCATGCTGCGAGAGAAATGTTCGCGGTGCACGATGTGGCCCCAACACCGTACCTCCACCTTCGAAGGAGCCGAAGGATAAGCAAACAGTAAAATAGCGATAACAAGCTACACTCTCGGCTACTCCCGACTAAACAAAGCAGGGGACCGTACCACGTCCTCATCACAAGTGAATGAAACACATCAGGGCTCGAAACATCACCGGCATAATCTACACTAAGGTATGACCGCCTTCCGATTCTTTCAATTTTACTCTACGCTAACCTGAGTGCAGGTACCCAATCAAAATGGCCGAAGCACTTCTCGAAGGCCTTAGGTTTCAAAAGCGTGCGTTGCACTCTTTTCCTTCGCCCGGGTTTTTATCCCAACAAGGGTTTTACCAGCAAGGTTTTATATGCTACCTAAGGAAAACTCAACGAGTATTCAAGGCTTCTTTCGCAATCAACCTCGAATACTGGGGGGGCATCCCCCCGGAAGATTACCTTCTCGGAGAAGCTAAGATATGCTGAACATGGTCTCAATAGGAAATACAATGTACTGGGCCAAACGGTCTAACGAACCGTGCCCGCATAGAATAACCGAGCCTTCAACAGCAAAGACATGTATGCTCAAGCAATCGAAGAATGATTTCAAGAAGCATTTTGCATTTCAAATAAGCTCGGTACTTTTGCAAAAACGGCTCCTCTATCAAAAATGTCCCGAACCCTCGGGGACTGCCTGAATGACCTCCGGGTCGGAGCTCCAAACTCATAAGCCCTCAACGAGGCAACATCAAAATCACGAAATAGGTCCAAAGCTAAAAACGCCCCGAGCACTCGGGGACTGGCGTCGAAATCGCAAAAATCGCACAACCTCCGGGTCAGAGCCCCCGAGAAATCCTCGATAACTCGAGGACAGCCGTCAATCGCTATCTCCATCACAATGGCTCCCCGAGCTGAAAAATCCTCGACAACTCGTGGACTGTCGCCAATCGCCACCTATCAAAAACCCGAGGCCATAAGACCCCGAGCGGGCAGACTCGGTCCAGTAAGACCTCAAGCAAGGCATGAACCACACTTTTACCAAGTGACAATATCTGTAAGACCTCAAGCAAGGCATGAACCATACTTGTACCAAGTATCCAAACTGTAAGACCTCAAAGGCATGTAAAACTTGTAAGACCTTACTAAAGGCATAAACCCGATCTCAAAGTTAAGGCTATATAACAAACTTGTAAGACCCCTAAAAGGCATACCCTCGATATAGACGCTGAAACTACTTCACTCGGGACTAAAAATGGCTCCGGCCAAACACAAATGACTACGGTCACAAGGCTCTACCAGCCAAACTAACACGACTCGAGGACGCGCGACCATCGCTACAAAATCATAGGCCTTCAATTACTTCGAATCTACTTCGAAAGAACCGGTTAAATAGGCTACCCTCGACATAGGCAAAAGAGCTTCGACCACGTCAGCTCCCAAACACCGGCTTCGAGATACTCAGCCTCCGAGCTAAACCTCCCGAGGTGCTCGATCATCGCCATATAATGACTCGCAATCGAGGTTTTTTATTAAACCGTCGAAGAGTCAGGCAAACACTTTCAAAAAATACTTATCGAGGGAAAAATAAAGCCTACATAAAAGGTCTCATCGACCCAAGGCGTAAGAGCCATTGTCGCCAGCCCGCATAAAAGGTCTCATCGACCCAAGGCCTAAGAGCCTTTGTCGCCAGCACGCATAAAAGGTCACATCGACCAAAAGCGTAAGAGCCACTATCGCCAGCTTTAAATTCAAAAACTTGAGGGTATAATGAGCTCGAATCAAAACCCGATTCGAAGACTGAACCCAAAATAGTTAACTAAATCTTCCTAAGAACAAAAGCGTAAGAGCCATTGTCGCCAGCTTACACTAAAAGGTCGCATTGACATCTAAGGCATACAGCAACAAGAAAGGCAGAAGCCTTAGCCAAGGCATCCTCCTTGGCTGCAACTTGGGCATCTACCTAAGCCTTTAACTCATTGAACTCACGATTGACCCGGCCAACTTCGCCCCAAAGTCATTCCAGCTCCTCCGTTTTGCTCTCCAACTGAAATATCGAAACGTTAATCTCCGAAAATGAAAGGGGGAGCATACAGCAACAAGAAAGGCAGGTTACATGTCATTCGAGACGGCTCTCACGGTTCCGACTTTGATCCGCCTCACACCGCAGATACACCATCTCACCTTCCTTTCTCGTACAGAGGAGCCTAAGGGATTTCTCCCTATCCAAAGCTTTCCGCATCCTAGCCTCATAGCGAAGCAGCTCGGACTTAAGCTTGTCAGGAGCCTACTAAAGAAAACTCAATAAGAAAGGGAGGGCGCGAAAACGAGATAAGCCCATACCGGTTGCCAAAGCATACCATAAAGCCTAGTCGCTGAGCCTCACCAAAGGCTGAGCCAACGTTCGATGGCCTAGAGTTCCCCGAAGTGCCTTCGGTAGGAAAAGAGGAAGGTGCCGCATGACCCTTGTCCCTCGAAGCACCTTCGACTTCGACGGGAGCAGGAAGTGTTCTTTCAAAAATAGGGGCCCCCGAAGCCGGAAGATCGGCTGACTCGCCTCTTTTGAACCTCAGAGAAGGACTCGCCCCGCCGCGAGCATTCTCACACCTCAGAGATTCTTTCCGTTTTTTATCAACTCTCAACCCCGAGGTCGATAATCTCTCCACCTCCCCTAGGAGGCACGGCCTCATCTCGGGAAAACCTCCAATACCTGCGGCGGCAGAGTTAGTGCACTAAAAAGAAAGTACCTTTCTGAGGAAATAAGCCACTAAAACACCTACCGTGATGCTTTGCCTCCCATCTCCCCTTGGACAGGTCTCGCCACTAGCGTTTGTCATAGGTCGGACAAACTGCCAGCTTACGGGACCATTCAGCCAGATCAGAAACCTCGTTTTGCAACCAAGGAATCGCTACAAAGAATGAAGTAGAAAAATGACTTTATTAAGCCCGCCTCCACTACGGACAAAGCGATAAAAATGCAGGTATGCCACTTACGTGTGAAATTCCATTTCTCAGGAAATGGCAAAAACTCTCCATGAATAATGTCGATTGTCCGCACTCGAACGAACCGGCTCATCCACCCTCAGTCCTCGTCCTCTTCATTATTTACGGCAGGGGACCGAGTGGATCAACGCCGCAGAGTAATCAAGCCCCGGTAATGCAGGGGCCGATATAACCTAACAAGATGGCTGCGGGCAAATTCGAGCCCGGCCTTTCCACAAAGTACCTTATAGTCAGCACTATCTTCCAAAGGGATGGGTGAGCCTACGCCAGGGTAGCCTGATATCTCCTAAAAAATTCAAGCACGACCCTATTAGGGGGACCCGGCGTAAAAGGATATGTGTTCACGCTCAAGAACCCCTCAACATGGGTCATGATGCTCTCCTCCGGGGAAGGTACCTGCAGTACCACTCCTCCCCATCCGCAGTCTTTCCTAATCATCTCGAGGTGTTCCTCCCTTATTGAAGAGATGAACCTTGATGTGTGCTCCGATGCCCTTGGACGTTAAGAGGTCTCTCCAACATAAAATCTCTCCTCGAGACCCGCTCATCGGGTGCCGGCGGTGTACCGCCGATCGGAAACAGAACAGAGGCAGAACTCCCCTCTCCTTGATGGAAGGATGTCGACGTAGCAGCTATGGCTACGATATATTGGGAGAAGAAGATGAAGACCTGGGCAAAGATTTTGAATTGAAACGACGGGAGAACTAGCACAAAGAGCAAAGTTCTATGAATAAAATAATTACCTAGAGTAGCAGAATCTCCATTTGAGAAGTAAACAAGTGAATATATAGTGGTGAGCAGCGACTGCTCGCCTACCCAGAGGGCCAATTAATCCTGGCCATGACAGCATCACCCTTTTCGGGAAATGTACTGGCAAGACCATCCCGGGGTTCCCACTATCAGTTCGCATGAATGCTGCTATCACGCGAAGTCCGAGAGGAATTTGGATCCTGAGGGTCCCTGCTACCACAAGCATCGGCCCCAAAAGAGCTTTCGGCCTAATTGCGAGATGGTGCCCGATCTCGAGGACCGCGATTACTCTAGGTGTGGGCTTCAAAGAGCCAACATCAAAATTCGAAGATTAACTCCGCATGAACGCTGGAATATAAAGAATGACAAGACTTGAAGCAGAAAAAATTNGCATGTCTACTCTTCATCTCCGCTATCCTCCGAACCATCTCTGGGACCTTCGTCCAAAGCAACTAAGAACGCCTTTTCTTCCTCCGGCTCTCGGGCCTCCTCGATCTCAGCTGAGAGATCGGCACCTTTGGCACTGGCTTCCTCTAAGGCTTGCCTCCTCGCCTTTGCACTAGCATGAGCAACAGCCCGAACCACTTTTTGCTCAGCCTCCATCGATATATTTCGGGCTATTTGATTCGCAGTAGCGGCGTCCTTCAGATAGGTAGCGACTTTTTTTCGACCACGGACTTGGCCGCAGATAGTGCAACAATCTCTTTTTGAGCATCTTGGAGGAGACCCTGGGTCGATGCCAATTCTGAGGTCACTACCTCGTTTCGCTTCCTCTTCTCGAGGACCTCCACATTTCTCTATCCGACCTGTGGAGGAAAGATAAGTCAATGAATAACTAAATTATGAGAACGATGAACGGAGTTACGAATGACGACAAACCTGCTCAGCACGATCAGCCTTTTCTCGGAGCACTCTCTCCAAAGTTGCCTGAAGCTCGCCTAATTCCTTCTCCTTTCGGGCAGAGGAGGCCTCCGATTCCTGCAGTCCCGAGGTGAGCTTCTCGATCTCCTTTTCACGGTATGAAAGCTCCTCTCGGAGTATGGAGAGGGCGTGATCGTACACCTCTTTAGACTACGACGGAACAAAAGAGTCACAAAAAACAAGAAAAAATGTGTGAGAATAAAGGGTATACATGAACAGCTATCACCTGCTGCTGGAATCTCTCCGCTGCCTTGACGTGCTGGGAGCGTCGAGATCGGTGTCCTCACTTACATCACCAATATCATCAAGGAAGTCGCCAAACGCACCTCCCCCCTTGAGAGGACCCCTCGCGTTGGCGGCATTCGGATCCTGGGTGTCCCTTAACTCCCCCGATGAGACCTGAGGGCCCAAATTAAGGCCACCCAAGGCATCAATGTCACCAAGGGGAAAATCCTACTCGCGAAAAGCTCTGGGCCCAAACCCTTTGGAACTACCAGCAACAATCTCCTCGGCGGGGGCTGCGCCATGACCAAACGGGGGCTCAGGGATCGCACCCGTGCCCTCTTCGAGGCCCTTCGAGGCTGGGCTCGAGCCGATTCAGCTGTCCCCGACTCGACGCCCTTCAGCGCAGACACTTGGGGGGCTTCCATGACCGACTTTCTCCTTTGTGCCAAAGGAGCTTCATCTCCATCATCGCCCTCGTCATCGGAGCCTACTCCAGAAGCTGAAGATGAGACCTCGGCTTCGGCCCGAAATCTGCTGGACCTGGTTTTCCTCACCACAGGGGACGCAGCGGCCGAACCTTTCTTCCTCTTCTTGCCTTTGTCAGGCTCCGGAGCCTCCTCCTCACCATCAGGAGGCAGTCTCATATGTACTCATTCGCCAAGGCCTGCGCAAGAATAGTGGTCGAAATTTGTCAGCACAAAGAATATGGGGAAGAGATGCAAAAACATAGTGAGAGCGGAAAGAAGGATTTTACCATGATTCTTGGCCACCCACCGCGTTTTGGCCAGATCGGGCCAAGACCGCCAAGATACGGGAACGAAGCATACAATTGCTTGATCCATCCCGGCAGATCCTAGATCGCTTCGGGATACCAAGCGGTAACTGCAAAAACCGAGGGGAGATCATTTTTTGAAGAAAGGTAAGAAGGCCACAAAGCATGATTCGCAGGAAAAATACTTACGCTGAGTATTCCACTTCCCCGGGAATTGCATCTTCCCGGCCGGGATGATGTCCGAGGTCCTCACTCGGACGAACCTGCTCATCCACCCTCAATCTTCATCCTCATCAATTCTCGAGAAAAGTGACTTCTTGGATCGAGAGTGAAGTCCAATCAAACCTCGATAAAACCGGGGACTATACAATCTTATCAAATGATCGAGGGCAAAGGTCGCACCCTCGACCTCGTTGGAAGAGTGGCGGAGCATGTAGACTATCCTCCAGAAAGATGGATAGATTTGACCAAGCGTCACTTGGTACTTATCGCAAAAATCGAGAATAACCGGATCTATTGCCGGGGCAGAAGGGTTCGAAGAATCGACCGGACCCAAAGTGAACGGGTAAGTATATACATAAAGGAAACCCGCTTTGTGATCCGTTATGCTTTCCCTAGAACGGGGTATCTCAACCAGCACTGCCTCCCCCATCGGCAGTCTCCATTCACTTTCCCTCTATCAGTCACAACGCTAATATACCGGGACACGTGCTCGTATCGGCCCGCTACAAATGAAGTTGTATCGACGAAAAAATCCTTCGTTGTGTCGAACTCGACGGGAGTACATTGTTCGATGGTGGGTATCACTTTGGGTTTTCCATTAGATGCCTGGGATGAAGAGGCAGCCTCGTCCTTCCTGGGAACCGTCTTGGAAGTTCTAGCCATAATGGTGCTAAAGTTTTTTTGAGAAAATAGGCAAAGGATCGGGAACGAAAGAGGAAAGAACGTGAAAAGAGATGGATTTAGCCATGAAAATTTGAAGGTATTGTGAAAGTGTGAATTATCAAACGTTTGATAGATTTATAGGAGCCATGTGGGCAGCGAAAAGGACGAACCAATAATGGTTCGTGGGCTTCTCGATAGTCGTGTTTGACGGCGACCCGTGTGCGTCATTTTGAGTATGGCATTTAATGCTCTGGTGAGCTGACGTCATAACGATGATGCTTACGGAGTAAGAGTTCAAATTCGTTTCCTATCACTTTGCTCTAGGAAACGCGGGGACTATCTGTCTACGGTAGAAATCGACGGTTCGATTTCACGAGCATCAAGGCATCTCCGGGGTTTCCTGTGATCGGCTCCGAGAATTCTCTATGGTTGACTTCGAGATAGTATAAGTACTGACCGGCCCCCAGGCAACGTAAATTAGTGGTCTCGGCAGACCAAGGTGAAGTTCCCAAGGCGCGCACATATAGCCTGTCAAGCCTAGTGGGCCAGTAAAAAGGCAAATCAAGGCATTAAATGGCTATGCAGCCCATATCTTTGTAATTAATGCTTTTGTACTATATTGGGATTCCTCCTCATATATAAAGGGGATCCTTGTCATTTTGTAGAGATATGTTGCTCCATACTAAAATACACAAGAACATTCTCTCCGCTCTCTAACATATTCTCTTGAGTCCATTACTTCATTTATTGCTTACATTCATTGTGTTCTATTTATTGTTCATCATTTATTGCTTATTATTGGCCATAAAGAGCCGTCGTTGATTTCATTCTAACCGTTAGTCGCCCATCGACTACCCCCGATAGCTCCCAGCCGAGTCTCAGACTCGTCGTCAAAGCCTCGAATAAGCAAGCTCGAGGCCCCAACTATTAATCATTCGTTTTGGTTATCTCCTTGCTCTCAAGCTCTAATATCGTTTCGAAGTCTTTCACATAGCATCAACTGCTTAACAACTAGCATAAAAATAGATCACGTATTTTTAGAACACCATAATCAAATTTAATTGTTATTATTATTTTCACGGTAAACAGCGCCATCATGATCGGTTGGTGATTTTGGATCGTGACAAATTCAAAATTACCGCCGGGACATTACACAAGATAGTGGATTGCGAGGCGAGCAAGGATGAAGAAAATTTACCTACATGATCAAGCAATTAAAAAATTATTTCACTCGGGAGTACCACAAAATATGTGGCTTCTTATGCAAGGAGACTTGATAGATATCAAACCATTGATAAAGGAATGGTTGAGCTGCATAAGCAATGTGTAAGTCACTTAATTTAGATCTTTTTCCTTGTAACAAACAACATATAGAACAACTATCAAAATTTGGATTAATAAGGTCAAATCAATATGAAATGGTTGTTCAATACAACACATGTTTATAAAGAAATAGCGTATTAGAAATCCGGACATTACTCAGGGGCCATGATAGAGATTACTGATGATTGTAAAATGAGAGTTCGAGAGAGGAGAGAGAAAGAACTACAGAAGTTGACTTTTTATTTTATGTTTCTTGACTTGAAAAGTGAGATCTTAAAGTCCATTTGTCAAGCAATAGAATGTCTCATGTAAAACGAGAAGTAATAAAGAGAATCTAAAAACTAAGAAAAGGATCTAAGGTTGCATGTCGTGTCTTTATACTTCTGAAGAAGAAGCTAATTGTCTAGATTCAACTGTTGTTGGTATAAATTCAACAATTTATTTGATATGAATCGTGCATACGTAATAATAAATATGTTAAAATAGACAAATTTTAAAGTCAATTCACGATAGCGTTCTTTAAGGAATTTACAATTTGGCACTAAATAGAGTCAATAGGACCTACATAGGCCCCACGAACTCTTTGGCGGCTTTAGTTAACAGTAGGGCATACATAGTCCTCATGAACTTTTTGGCGGCTCTACTTAACGACAGGGCCTACATAACCCTTGCAAACTCTTTGGCGGCTTTTATTATGAAAAGATACAAATTTCACATAACGCCAAAAGGTAGATTCTCTAAAGAACTTTATCGTGAATTAACGTTAAAGCGCATCTATATGTTTGTTTTGTCTTTATGACATACATATAAGAACTTTTCGGATTTACACGAGCATTGATCAATTGAAATTAGACAAGTGGCTTCTTCTAATATGCAATTATCGATTATTTTTTTAACTTACTTTATTACCTCTTCTTTTACATGAGAATTGTCGATGCTTGACAAGTGGATATAGGATATCACTTGCCAAGAAAAGAAACAAAAAAGAAATATCTATTTTCATGCGTCTTTCTCTCTTCTCTTCAAACTCCTTTCCTACATGTTGTCATCACCAACTTCTGTCATGTCTTATTGAAGTTCGCCAAAACGTAAATTTCTTAAAGAACTTTTTCGTGAATTAACGTTGAAGTACATCTATATCCTTATTTTGTCTTTATGACATACATTTGAGAAATTGTCGGATTACACGAGCATTGATCAATTGAAATTAGACAAGTGGCTTCTTCTGATACGCAATTACAGATCTTTTTAATTTTAGTCTTTAACTTACTTTATTACCTCTTTTTTTACATGAGAATTTTCGATGCTTGACAAGCGAATGTAGGATCTCACTTCGCCAAGAAAAGAAACAAAAAAAAGAATATTTAATTTCATGCATCTTTCTCTCTCCTCTTCAAACTCTCTTCTTACATGCTGTCATTACCAACTGCTGCTGTCCTGGCTCACTGAAGTGAGGAGTGAACCAACGAAAACCTAGAGAGCTAAACTCGAAGAAATTGACATTTCTTCAACCAAATAGTATTAGGATGAATGAACATAAAAAAATTCTTTTGTTCTTTCTCTCTTAGCTTCATCATGCAAGTGCCTCTTTTCCCTCTACTTTTAGTTTCTTCGAGTTATTTTACAATTCATAATTGAAATCCGTACGGAAGATACAACTAAGTAATAAAGACACAAGATAATTATATCTATTGAAAAATACTTAAATAAACAAATACTCGGAAACTAAATGAGCAAAGACATCACAAAAGCGCTACTTTTTAAGAAAATCTAATCATACTAATTTAATTTACCACAAAACTACAGTTGATGAAAATACTAAGTTTCACTCACTTGACCAACCACAAGCTACAATGTATAGAGGGAAACGGAGCATAAGCACTCGTGAAATAGAAAGAAGAGAAATTTTACTTTACTATATGAAAGTGGAACTGGACGAGTCCACTTGTCCAACAACGGAATGTTTCACTTTATTAGTAAAAATATGTGAGGCATACAATAAAATTCTCTTGACCTGAGTTATGCAAATTGATCAAGTGTATTTTTGTTATTATTTAAAAATGAGTCATTTCTCGATTTGTGCATATCATTTTTGAGCATGAACCATACTAACCTAATTGGATGTCCCCGATGTGGACAATTGATCAAGAGTTAAATAGAAAATTACACACGTTTAGCCTAGCATGTAGTTGTGTTTTTCTTCCTTGGACTGGCTTTTATTTATAGAAATGATAGCATTTAAAATGAAAATATGTGCTACTTGTAGATCTACGTACAAATACATTCATAACATCTCGTACGAATTTTTTTGTTGAGTATGTGTTGAAAAACTCATTGTGACCATCTATGCTGGCGTGTCAATGAAAACCTTGTGTTGAACATTTAACAAGGAGTTCATGTGAGCTCATTATATCGAGCGTTACTATGTTGTAACGAGCACTAGATTATACGATAATGTAGGTGCAAAGATAAAAGAGAATTTGGAGACATATAATGCAAAAAGTTGTTCTAAAATCATTTCCAAATTACGAAATTCTTATTAATTAAGAGAATCACTCGTCTAAATTGCTCCTTAATTAGGTAATTCATAATTGGTAAAATAAATTCCAGATAAGATGCATATTATAGCTTATCAACTATACTTTTATCCTAGTATTATTTAATACTCCTAATTCTTACTCTTCTTCATAAGTTCCGACTTATTGTTGCTCTTAAAAGCTTATTGTAATACTTCTCGAGACAGTAAAAGTGACTTGATTGGTAAAATATTTTTACCTGATATATTACTTATACTCTTGCGGACAGGGGCGGAGCTTGAACACGACCTACCGTTCAGTCGAACCCAATAGATTTTATGCAAACCGTATATTTGTATTAAGAAATTCATCCAATAAGTACGATTTATTAATTTAGAGTCCAATAATTTAAATAAATGAAATTTTCGAACCTATAATTCTGACTCCGCCTCTGCTCGTAGAAATTATTGAAGAACATTGAATTAGAATAGGTGACTTCATAGCAAAAATCACAAAGCATTTGGTGACAAACAAATGTTAAAATACCATCGGGAGTAAAAAGGTGTAAACATATATCCCTCTTTAATATAAAGGGAAAAGTTTTCACGTCGCTCTTCCCATATATCCTCCTGTTTCTTTCAATTTATCTCTTTAATCTAACTAACATTTTTTACATTGATACTTTTTTCAAATTAATAACATAAAGTTTGTATATTCTCAATACGATCTTATAGCTTTCGGCGAGAGTAATTAAGTTATACCACTTACTGGCAACACTCAATCAAAGCCAACAAAGAAATAAAGCTTTGGACGTTATTGTGCCATGTCTTTGATAATTTACATATCCACTTACTTAAAAGAGAGAAGAGAAAGATACAAAAGAACCTTAAGAGCTTAAAAACGTCATCACAACCCAAAAGAAAAAAAAAAGAAAAAAAAAGAGAAAAACTTTAGAAAAGACATTTTTCACGCAATAAACGCTTGGTATGAACCATAAGTCGAGGTGCATGTAAGAGTGCCCAATCAGTTGATAAACGGCTTGGTGGTAGAATTGACGGAGCTAACACTATTGGTGCTGGTGGATGATTTGAATTCTTGGTCAATGCCAATGTTTGTATTTTCACCTTCACTGTGTGTTAAGAGAGGCATTGAACTTGAGCTGCTACTCCATTTATAGAACGATGCCGTGGTCAAACGTCTCCTTTTGTTCAATGGGCTTTCCTCCTTCTCCACCTCTTCCACACATTTCACTTCACCTAAGTTCATGAATGACCTTGATTTTCCTTTGTAAAAGCCCGATAATCCTCGCCTAAACAACCAAAGCAAATTAAATGTAGACTTAACCTCATATTTAAACACCAAGAGACAAAATATACTAGAACACTATCAATTTTTTATTATTAGAGACTCAAATGGAAAAAAGGTTGTAGGAATAAACGGACCTGAAGGGAAGAGCATATTCCAAAGAGGCCAAAGAATTTAGGGATCCTTCAACTGCTCTGCTCTGAGCTTCGTCTCCTTCTTCTTCTCCTTCTTGATCACCATTACTTAACAAACCAATTGATGAACTACCATCACACTGATCAAACGACAAAGAATCAGCAACTAAACTTTTTTTTTGAACTGAACTTTTCACATCGCAATCAGCAGCTACTACTCCATTTTCTTCAGCAAGATAATCCTTCTTCTCCGGAACAGAAGACATGGTTAATCAGTAGAGTTTCTCTTTCTCTTCTACAATATGACTACATCCCACTGAAGAGGATTTATTAACATGAAAAAGGGTTTGGTTTTTGGACTTTTTTGGACGAAGCGGTGGGTTGTTAGGATAGAGCTAGCGGTGGTGAAATAGTAAGTGTATAGATGATAGAGAAACAATAAGACAAATAAAAAAAGTTAGAAGCTGAATTTAAAGCCATTCTTGACCGAAAGGGAAAGAAAATGGAAGTTGCATAAAGCCACAGAAAGATCGTCGTGTTCTATATATCTACATACATATGTATAGAGAGAAAGCTGATGGGGGGAGGGAGGGGGGGGGGGGGGGAAGGGGGTGTTGCCGGAAGGGAACTCGGGAATTTGGATAGAAGAGGTTTGACACGTTGCATGAAGCGGGGAAGGGTGGCTGTTTCACTCATGTACCTATACTCTAACGAAGAGGAAAAGGAAAAGGTCATTAACTTTTATTAGTAATAATACTTACTCCCACCCCACTTAACACGACCCAAGTTCTCCCTCCGTAAACTGTCGTGCGGCACCTAGTCTCTACGACTAGGTAAGCCTAATAGTTTTGCGGAAATGAAACAAAGATACGAAAACTAACAATTAATAGGTAAATATAATAAAGGAGTTTATAATGCCGCTCGGCATATACAATAAAAACACTCTCGATCTGAACATAAGCACTCCCAAAACCCGAAATCTCATGAATCACAAGCTACAGAAGTACATAGTGTTTCTAACTCTAGAAAATCTAACAACGAAGAAAAATACAAGAAGTCTATAACTAAAGGAAGAATAGAGAGGGACTTCTAGGTCTGCGGACGCGGCAGATATGCCTCGAAGTCTCTAAGATCGTCTCGCCTCACTGGAAGTATGGCTGAGAGGAAGTACCTGGATCTGCACACGAAAAACATGTGTAGGAAAGGGCATGAGTACACCACAGCAGTACCCAGTAAGTGCCAAGCCTAACCTCGGTCGAGTAGTGACGATATCAATTCAGGGCCCTACTGGTTTATACTTATAATAAGATAAAACAGTATGAAATATCGCAGTAGAGTTAAAAATGCTAACAATCAATGAAAAATTAAATCACAGGAAGAAATAACACTAAGTACACAGAGATAGCAACAGGGGATCTCCTAGGATACCGTCCCGTAGTCCCGAATGTAAATGTACAGAGGATCTCCCGGGATACTGTCTCATAGTCCAACTCGTAAATGTACAAGGGGATCTCCCGGAATACCGTTCCGTAGTCCCAAAGTAAATACCCAGTACTGGGTGATCTCCCGGGATACCATCCCGTAGTCCCAAACATAAACATACAGGGGGATCTCCCGGAATACCGTTACGTAGTCCCAAAATAAATACACGACTCATTCAATGTACACGACAGTTCCAGCTAGGAAGAATCTACAGTTCTAGTCAAGTTCGTGGCAAAGAAGATAGGTAGTTCTTACTCTAAACATGCTACACACAGTCCAGGTTGACAGTTAAAGCAGATAAGACAGTTAAGGCGCATAAGCATGCTTTCCTAAGCTAAACAGGAGGCTACGTGTCGCGCCCCCTTTTTCTCGCGAAATCGGGTTTATGACATTTGGGAAGACAACTCGTTCCCTTTTGGGAATTGGGTTTAATGAAATTGAAGAGTCACCACCTAATGATTTAAGTGCATTAGGACACTTTTAGAAGAGCTTGATTTTGGATAACCAGAGATAGGGTAAGGGCTTGAAATTATTCCAAGGGGAAGGTGTTAGGCACCCCTCAGAATCCACTAGTGTGGTTCCCGGCCAAGCTATTGTTGTGACTTAAGGTAAAAATAACATATAGACAAGTAGGACTTCAAATAAGAGGGTTTTTCACATAAAGGTTAGAAATAAATAAAGTTGGAAAGCATTAAAGAGAGTTGATTTTCTTAAAAGAAACAAAGAAACAAAGGGAAGGGGGTCCTAGGTTTATTAATAATATGGATCACCCCACACAACATCCGGTAATCACTCTTAAGCGTGATGTTATCGTGTGGTCATCATATCCATATCTACCCTTTCCCGCCCCTTTAAGGTATTAAAGCGCGGAATGGTCTCGTTTACTTATTGCATGCTATTACCCACCCCAATCCTATCAATCCCGGAGGTACTTGGGACTACTAATCCTAAAGGGAGGAGGTGTTGGGCTTATTTGTGATTTCAAAAGGTAAAAATGCTAAGGCGACAAACAAAAAACATATAGCAAGTTTGGGGGGAGAAGCATATAAACAAACGAAAGGCTCAAACAAACCTCCTTTAAGCAAAGAAAAGCACATAGTTTAGCATGTCTTACACGTACTGTTTAAGGGTCTGATTAAAACTTAAAAGCTGGGGCAGGCTGATTTATCACATATTTCCAGATAGGAAGTCCGAATTAGGCTTGCCTGCTGGTCGTAATTGATAAAGACTGATGCAGTTTAAAAACTTTACCCTAAGGCTTGCCTAGGTGTGGGACAAGAGCTCCTATAGACATGATATCAACTGATTTCAAAAAAGAATGAAATAGATTAAATACATACTGATTAAGAGGGGTTACCAGATTATTAAAGAAAAGCAAACTTTAGCAAAAGTTACAGGTTCTGCAGGCATTATTACTGGCTTTAGACTCATAAGCGAGTGGAAACGTTTCAGACTTGGTTGATAGTTCCTATAGGCATGCTTTCTACGCGTTGTTGATTTTAAACACTTTTATAGATATGAAACAAAAATGCAGAAAACCTACAACATGATATCTAGGTGTTACATTTTATTACGAACGTGACATCTGATTACATTTTTTGTTATTAGGACCTATAGACAAGTTTGCCTAGTGAAAAGCGGGTATGCAAGAATCAGAAGGGACCTATAGGCATATTTTCTACATGCGTGTGCAGAAGCTATAGACATAATATCTACATGAAAGTGCAGGATCCCTATAGTCATGGCATCTAAATGAGAATGCTGAAATTCTTATAGACATGGTAACTAAATGAGAATGCAGAAATGCTTATAGGCATAAAAAATGCAAAAATCTTATAGGCATGGAAACTACATGAAACTGCAGAAATCTTATAGGCATGGTAGCGATATGAAAATGCAGAAATCTTATAGGCATGGTAGCTATATGAAAAATGCTGAAATTAGAGATTCCTATAGGCAAGTTATCTACCCTTTTTACATGCATGGTTACCCCTCCCTTTTCACTAACCATCCCCGAAAGTTTATTACAAAGTTATTACAGTCCAAAGAAAATAAAGAAAATACATCAGAAATTGAAAATTACAAGGAGAGCCTGATTCAGACTTCCTGTCTAAAGTATGAAGTAAACCAACTCCAAAGATCAGATTTCAAAGCCTTTCTCTCATTTGGGGTGTGTCAGAGTTCCCTAAGAGCCTCACATGAACTTCGGGCGGTGCTTACACCCCAAATACATTACCAGACTAGGACATAGTGCAGT
The DNA here is from genome assembly GCF_001879085.1 of Nicotiana attenuata. NCBI lineage: Eukaryota > Viridiplantae > Streptophyta > Magnoliopsida > Solanales > Solanaceae > Nicotiana > Nicotiana attenuata. The sequence goes on from NW_017670349.1 coordinate 267,929, forward strand.
GTGGAAGAGCCAGCCCTCAGTGTCCAAGTTCAGATGGGAACTCAGGGTCCCAAGGCAAGGCTCACAGGAGGGGGGCAGAACCTAGGAACTAAGAGAGAGAGTGCAAGTGCAGAATTCTGAAAGGGGAAAGAGGGAAGGGAAACAGTACACATAGGGATATAGGGAATGGGGAGTTGCAAGAGGTAAAGAGTAGGCTAGTGGGCATAACCCAACAATGGGAGATGCTGGCACACCCATAAGCCTACTGGAACACATTGTTTAGAGGTCAGGATCCCCTAGGGGATCAAGTTTAATCCTTAGACAATAACTTGCATATTGCCATGTTTTAAACTGTAACTCAAAGCACATAAAGGGAATAGGGAGGAGGGGTTCATAACAGAAACAAGCAAAAGAAAACAACATGCTAGTTTAAGTATTTAAATCTGTAGAAGTAATAAAGTAGACATAGATGTAGAAAGCTATAAGTAAACACATTGTGGTGATGCTGAAACTTAAATTAGGACATACCAGTTTCAAAGAAACAAATAGAAAAAATGCAGTAGTCTTGTAAAAGCCGCAGTGCAGACAAGAAAGAGAGTAAGAGTTCAGAAGAGATTGTGAATTGTGAAGTGGAGGATTGTTAAATCGTCTTTGTGTTAGAGAGTCGTGTATTTATAGTGTAAGAATCATGAGGAAATAAGGTAAGAGAATAGTCGAAGAACTGATTGTCAATCAATTACAAAAGACTCCCTTTAATTAGGGATTCAGATTCAAACGGGTATAAACCAATTAAGGAAAGAAATTAATCAAACACTTTGTGTAAAGTAGGCAATTAGGGGTGAGTACATAAAAGGTTATTTAAGGACAAGGTTTTGAAGTACACGGTTTGTGCAAATAAGGTAAGGAGATCAATTAACAGCCAGTAAATCAAAAGGGTCCGAGATTTTGTATGAATGAACCAAGTCAGAAAGATGGAAAAGGTTTTTAACTTAAAGGAAATTAGCAAACATGGAAAGGGAAACAATTAGACCCATATTCAGAGGGGAGTATGGACTAATTACAGATTTAAAAACTACTTTAGAGGGAAGTTCATCATATATAAAGAGCATACGAACACGTTAAGCATGAAAGAAGACTATAGTGTCATTGTAAAATCAGTAGAAAATCCAGTATAGAAGAGTTTAGCAAAAGGTCAGAGTCATATGAAAACAAAGAAGTCCAAACTCAATTCAAAGACTCGAAGTCAATCTGAAAGAATTAGGGGTTTCGAAATAAAACCCTAATTCAAGCAAACCATAAAGCAAAGATGAGAGGGCAGGCAATTGAATTGAAATCATGTTTAGAAGCTTCAAAAAAGAGCAGGCTTCTTCAGCAAGAGAACTCATGAGAAAACATGATAGCAAAGTAACATGCAATCACGGTAGAAGGATTAGAAGAACATAATGGCAAATACTGATAAGAACAGTAGAAGAAGCATGCTTAAGAGGATCTTTCAGGAGAAATTCAAACACAGTTCAGTAGAAGAAAAAATAGCAAAACCTTAAGAACACAGTGGAAAAAATATTGGCGAAACATAGCAGAACATAGCCAGAAGAAGGTACGAGAACATAGTATGGAAAACATGGTAGAAGAACATACAAGCATGGAGCATATAAAACACAGTAAAAAAAAGAACATACAAGAACGGAGTATAAAAATTCAGTAAAAGAGCATACAAGAACAGAACACATACAAGAATGTGGTAGGTAAACACAGGAGCACAATAGAGGCAAATACACAAAAGAAAGGGGAAAGAGAGTCAGAGAAACACTTAAACATATTTTCAGAAAACCCTAGATCGGAAAGAAAGATTTAAAAAGTAATTTTCGAAAGAAAAGTTAGGGAAATCGTTTGAAAACTTAAAGAGAGCACATATACCCCACAGATCTAAAGAACTCGGAGAAAACCTCGAAGGGTTAGGGTTTCAGAAGAACCCTAGAAATGAGAAAGGCTTTGAGAGGTCACCGATCTGAGTCGGAGAGGTTAGAACCAGGCTCAAACAACTATAGTACGCCGGAGCAAGGCCGGAGATGCCCAGAGAACCTTGAATAGATAGAGGTATGGGTGAAAACCTTCGAAGTCAGGCCTCGAATCTTCAGGTATCAAGCACATAGGAGCAATAGGAGGTGAGTATAGGACTCCCACAGCCTGAGAAGCCATGGATTCCGGTGGGTTTCACGGGGGAAGATGATGAGAGGCAGCTAGGGTTAGGAAAGGTTCGAGAGTGTTTGAGAGAGTGAAGGGATTCAGAGGCGGCGTCTTAGGTGAGAATGATTTAGGGTTGAGGGGTGTTGGTGGATTAAAAAAGGAATGGAGGGATCGTGGCTGTTGATCATTTTGATCAACGGGCTGGATTTATTGGGGAGCCGGGCGGGTTGGATTAAATTGGGTCATAGGCGGATAGTTTAGGAATTGGGCCGGTCTGATTGAGAATTAAATTGGGTTAATTGGGGTGGTCGATTTGGGCTAAAATTGAAATAAATAGGGCTAGATTTTAAATAGCCACTTTTTCCCTTTTTATTTTATAAAAATAGTAAAATGATTTCTGAAAACAAAATTAAAGGTACTAAATTAATTAATAATATATAAATATTAAATTAAAAAATACTGGAATCAAATTGGTAATTATAAACGCAATAATTCTTAAAATAGGCTAATATTGCAATTATATGCAATTTAGCTTTAAAAATACTAATAAGTTTGTAAAAATGTGCAAAAATTACCTTAGCTATATTTTGGGATAAATATGAGAATAAAATAAATTACTCACCAAAAATGATAATTTCAGGAATAATTATTGGTTTTTGTATTGCTAACATAAGGCAATAAATTGATTTAAAAAATCTTTCAAAAATTAGGAAGAATACTAAAACATTTGGACACATTTATATATGCATACATATGCTATTTTGAAAGGTGTTTTGCATATAAAAAATATACAGGGAAAAATTGGGTATCAACACTACGTATACTAGTATTGCTCAATTAAAGGAAAACACAGTTAATTACTTAATAAAAATGGGGTTTTTCAACAATTAGCACGTGTACGCACTCGTCACTTCACGTACACGGCATTCATATAACAACAGAACCAAAATCCTAAGGGGAGTTTCCCCCACACAAGGTTAGGTAAGCCACTTGCCTCAAACCAAGCTCAAAATCAATCTGTAATCACGCTCTTGCCACGTGTATCCAACTCCAAGTGGCCCAAATCTAATCAAATCAGTTACATAATGTAAATATAGCTACAAGCAACTCATTTATGTAATGAATTTCAAGCTAAGGCATGAAAATAGAAAAACGCAAAAAAATCCTCCTAGGGCCCACGTCTCGAAATTTGGTAAAAATTACAAATTACGAACACCCATTCACACACGAGTTCACTCGTACAAAAATCATCCCAATCCGACGTCAAATTCCTATTCAAAACTCAGATTTTTAATTGGGGAACTCTTTTTCCCCCATTTCCAAACTTCCACCCCCAAATTCCTTGATTAAATGAGGAAAACAACAATAGATTTATGTGTATGATCCAAAATAGAGTTAGAATTCGTTACCCAATAGTTCTCCTTCAAAATCCCTCAAGAAATCGCCTCCCACCGAGCTCCAAATCATGTTTCGTGCTATGAAATTTCAAACCCTCGAAACCATCTTTTCTGCCCAGCGATTTTCGCATCTGCGCTGCAAGGACCGCACCTGCGGTCACGCATCTGCGGCTAGAGCTCCGCATCTGCGGAATTTCATTAATTCCTCAAGCACCGCACCTGCGCTCATTTCTTCACAGATGCGGCTCCGCTTCTACGGTTCTTGAGTCGCACCTGCGACCACTGGTCCTCTTGCCTCAAACCGCAGATGCGACCTCCTCCCTCACTTCTGTGGGTCCGCACCTGCGGCTTTCCACCGCAGGTGCAAAAACACCAGAAGCAGCCAACTTTAGAATTTGCCTAAGTCCAAATTCAGATACGTTAAGCATCCAAAACTCACCCGAGGCCCCCAGGACCTTAACCAAACATACCAACCAATCCAAAAACATTATACAACTTAGGCGAGCCCTTAAATCACATCAAACAATGCTAAAACCACGAATGACCCTACAATCCAAACCTAATGAACTTCGATTTCCAAAATTATACAACCGATGCCGAAACCAACCAAACTATGTCCGATTGACCCCAAATTTTGCACATAAGTCATATTCAACACTACGGACCTACTCCAACTTCTAGAATTGGATTCTGACCCCGATATCAAAAATTCCACTATCGGTCCGAAACTCCAAAAATTCAACTTTCGCCATTTCAAGCCTAAATGAGCTACTGACCTCCAAAACACAATCTGGACATTCCCCTAAGCCCGAAATAACCCAACGGAGCTAACGGAATTGACAGAATTCTATTCTGGAGCAGTCTTCACATTGCTCCGACTACGATCCAAATTCTAAGACTTAAGCTCTCATTTAGGGACTAAGTGTCCCAAAACACTCCGAAACTCAAGATGAACCATCCCGGCAAATCACAATAACAGAAAATGACACGGGCACTACAACATTATACATATATAGCTATGAAATCTTAGTTGCATATTAAAAAATTGTGGCTAGTACCTAACAATTGCCACAAAAATTCGAATTCCATGGCTATTTATGTAACGACCCGACCGGTCGTTTTGAGATCTAGCGCGTCATTCAATAGTTTGAGGCCATGAGTAGCTTCACTTCAGGCATTACGACTTGCACGCATGGTCGAAATTAAATTTCGGGATGTTCGGAATTGATTTGGAAAGAAAATTCTCATTTCGGAAGCTTTAAGTTGGACGAATTGACAAGGATTAGATTTTTGAGTAAACAACCTCGGAATCGGGATTAGAAGGTTTCAGCAGGTTCGTATGATGATGTTGGACTTGGGCGTATGTCCGGATCGGGTTTTGGATGACCCGGGAGCATTTTGGTGCCTATTGTGGAAATTAGCATTTTGGAAGAATTTCATAAGTTTGGGTTGAGGTGCATTTCAGTTTTATCGATGTCTGTTTAGGATTCCGAGTCTAGGAATAGCTCCGTATGGTAATATTGGTATTGGGAGCACGATCGGAAGTTGATTTGGAGGTCCGTAGGCCATTTTGGAGTCATTTGGCGAAAGTTAGAAATTTGAAGGTTTTTGAGAAGTTTGACCGGAGTTGGACTTTTTTATATCGGGGACGGATTCCACTTCTGAAAGTTGGAGTAGGTCCGTAATGTCGAGTATGACTTGTGTGCAAAACTTGAGGTCAATCGGACGTGATTTGATAGGTTTCGACATCAAATGTAGAAGTTTGAAGTTCTAAAGTTTATATGGCTCAAGTTGGGGTGTGATTCGTGATTTAGGCATTGTTTGATGCGATTTGAGGCCTCGATCAGGTCCGCATTATATTTTGGGACTAGTTGGTATGATTGGACGGGGTCCCGGGGGCCTCAGGTGGAATCCGGGTGGTTAACGGATCGAAAATGAAACATAAGGAATGGCTAAAGTGCACCAGTTCTGGTGTAATTGCACCTGCACAAGTTTGACCGCAGGTGCGTTCTCGCAGAAGCGAGGTAATGGTCGCAGGTGCAATTTAGGCAAAGAAGGACAGTGACCGCAGGTGCGAAAATTTACTCGCAGGTGCGGGTGCGCATCTGCGATGAGGAGACCGCAGAAGCGGAATTTGGATTTGAGCCCGAGACCGCAGAAGCGGCGCATGCACCGTAGAAGCGACCTGTGCGCCGCAGGTGCAAAAATGCTGGAGGCAGAGAGGTTTCTTTAAAGCGGGAGTTTGGCTCATTTTTTTCTATTTCACTCTTGTTTGGATAATTTTTGGAGAGCATCAAGTGGGGGTTTCATCATCAATGGCAAGGTAAGCTATCCCCACCTATCTTGAATTAAATACATTGATTATGTATAGATTTTAGCATGAAAATTGGTAGAAACTTGAGGTTTGAGGGAAAAACCTAGAAATTGGTGTTCTTGGATTTTGACGGCGATTTTGGACATGTAATTGAGAGTAAATTATATATTTGAGTTCGTGAGGTTATGGTCAAACTTTATCTTCGAAAAATTTCAGAATCTGGGCACGTGGGCCCGATGGCATTTTTGTCAACTTTTTGATTGGGGTCAGATATTGTTTTAAATATGATTATTATGAGCAATTGAACATGTATTAATGGGTTTACATAATTATTGGCTAGTTTTGGAACGTTGTGCATCAATTTGAGTCTTCGGAAGGGCGTGGAATGCCGGTTATGGAACTTCGGAGCGAGATGAGTCTCCTTTCTAACCTTCTAAGAGGGAATTGTTCCCATAGGTGAATTAATTGGTTATGTGCTTCTATTTATGGGGGATAGTACGCACGAGGCGACGATACTTCATGCGTAGCTACTATTATGCTTAGGTCCGGGTAGTCTAGGACCCAAAAGCATGATTACTTGAAACAATTGTAACCTTATTGGCAGTGTAAATAGCTTTAATTGTATCGAAGTGGTAAATCATTTTCTAAAAGAGTTAAACTTCGTTTTCAGGACTTGTAAAAGAATTGACACTTCTTGAATAATTGTTTCCCTGATGAAGTCTTTATTGACTATTTGAATATGTGTTTATATGTGTACCTACATCGCATGTACGATTCGCGGGTGGGGTGATTGTTTATTTATATTTGACTGTATCGTATGTATGATTCGCGAGCAGGGTAATAGATGCATCTATGGTTCGCGCCATTCGACCCTCTAGCAGTGCACAATTTAAATATTGTTGGATCGGGCCGTACTTCCTCGACATGATTTGGGCATGCTTGTATTGCTAGCCTTGATATTTATAAATGAGGATATTGCTTCCCCGGATTGGGAATAAATATATAAATGATGAAAGGGAATTTGGAAATTCCCTATGAATAAAAGAGTTGTTTACTTGCTTCATCCTATTGAGTGACAGCCATGCTTATAGAAATCCTTGATTTATTATATTATTGGTATATTATTATTGGACCACTAGTAAGTGTCGAAGTCGACTTCTCGTCTCTACTTCTTCGAGATTAGACGGGATACTTACTGAGTACACGTTGTTTTTGTAATCATGCTACACTTGCTGTGAATTTTTGTTGAACAGGCACATGTACCTCTAACGGCCTAATGGGCGTAGCGGCATGGATGATACGGAGACTTAGGAGAGCTGCATCTCTCGAGGCGACCCGCAGCCAGCATAGTCTATTTTAGTGTATTGTATTTACCTTTTATCCAAATCTGTATTCCGGACAGTTATTGTACTTCATTTGATTTCCTAGTGACTGCTCATGCACTTGTGACACCGGGTTCTGGGATGATTATAGGATATTGAATATAAAAGTTGTAAATATTTTTATTTATTCAGTGATGATTACCTTTTTACTTGTTAAATTAAGGGAAATTATGGTTCCTAGAATATTAAAATGAGAGTTTAATTAATTACTCAATGTGGGCTAGCCTGACCGAGGTGTCCGGCGCCATCACGGCCTTTGTGGATTTTGAGTCGTGACAACATGGTATCAAAGCACTAGGTTCCCTTAGGTCTCACGAGTCATGAGCAAGTCTAGTAGAGTCTCGTGGATCGGTACGGAGACGTCTGTACGTATCTTCGAGAGGCTACATGGTTGTTAGGAGCATTTCCCTTCTTGATTCCCCATCGTGCGATTTGATTTCCTTCGAGGCTTATGCCCCTGTTTCATTCCTACTCAATCGTATGCGACACGAAGCGCTTATTATAAATCGAAATTGAGGAATTTTAATGGTACTACAGATAAGGTGCGGGATGTTTCTCTCTGCCTAGTTGTTTGGACTATTGTTGTCGCCTTGCATAAGAATATTCTGTCGTTTCAGCTCAGTAGCTATACTATTGAGAGCTTTGATGCTATGCACAGGTTGCTATGATGCTTATGAACGGTTATCAGGCAATATTAATGTGATGGTAGGATGCTTGCCTATGTGTCGGGGCAGTGAATGATTTGAAAGGAGGCTTACTCAAAGCACGATTCAGAGATTCGATATATATTTTCGGTGGAGGAAAGACAATCGGACTAAGAATGTTCAGATTTGGGTTGATGGAGTAACAAGACTTGGTATTTGCGAGCGTGGTGGAATTTTCATCTGTGATGAGGTGTCGTTGTCCTTGTTGAATGTGCTAAGTCCGCCGGTGTTATGATCTTCTACAATTAGCCTTTGGAGCAGGATATTGTGAGATAGTATTGAAGAAGTGCCTGTCAGAGATCGCGGGGTACAATGATTTAGGATTGAATCGGTGTTTCTAATGTCAACGGCTCGTTAAAGATGATCTTCGGAAAGGTTTAAAGTTAATAGCGGTCTGTTGGTTCAAGTGATACCGAGATAGGTTTTGATCTAAGGCATCAGCTAAGCAGCAAAGGATGAGGATGGACATGTGGGAAGTGTCATGTGGTGGTTAAATTTCTAGAAGGCCAGGTGTATGAATCGGAAGTCGAGTAGTTGCTTAAAGAAGAGGGGTTTGGCCAAAGTGGGAGAGTGGTAGAGTAGCATATGGGTTCTGTTGCAGGATGACTGTACACCCGGAGAAAAAGTCTAGAGTGAATTGGGATTCAGGGTGGACAGTGATTGGGTTTACGGAATTTTGAAATATCGGCTATTATACAATGGGAGATTTGATACAATAGAAAGAGTTGCTTGATATGAAGAAGGATACAACATGACTTTGGATAGGAAAGTATTGCCGCACATTTAGTTGATGTCCATGAGGAGTGAATGGGCTTGTACAGCTAGCGAGCGAGCATGGGCTCAGGTTGGGTTACGTGTTTCGTAGTAATTGTGCAGTGCAGCGTCATTGGAAGATGTCAGCGCGTAATTTCCACAGGTGGATTATCTCCTGAGAGCAGATCAGCGATCATGTGGTTGGAAAAGCTTCTGCGAAGAATTCTATTGGCTATCGGGCAAGGAGGCCGGACATGTGAATATGGTTAATGATTCAGAGTATTCATAAAGGGGTTTATAGAAATATTTTGAGGATTTGGTGGGTTGGTTGTGCAAGATCATGTCAGTGATGAAGAAAAAATCTTGATGGGTTCCGGAGTTGTGTAATGGTGGCTTCAAGCTAAGTGGGAGAGTCCCACCGCCCACGATTGGGTGCATGGTTATCTTCTTTTGAGGTTTCGGGTTATCTACGTATTGATAAGTTATTTCAGCTAAGGGAAAGGAACTTAAGTGGTAATTTGAATAAAGGAATTGATGGGGGTGTGCTATAGTTGGCCTTATTGACTCATGTTCAGGCTTTGGAAAGATTTAGGATTTATGCTTCGTACAAAAGTGATTTTCAAAGGAAGTGATTCCGTTGGTTGCTTCATCGAGATGGGTGTTCATGTGTTAGCGTAGCCTCGGAGTTGATTATATGCGGAACCAAGACAGAGTGGGTAAGTTTAAACAATGGTCCTAGTGAAATCAAAGGTTAAAAATGCGGCGCCTAAGGATTTCGAGCCACGGTATGGTTAAGAATTGAGCTTTTTTAGCAGATCATGATAAGAGGCTCAGAATATTCTCTGATATCTTCAGCTTGCAGTGTGGTATTTGGGTGAATAAGAGATACAGACTTCGGATTCGTAGAGGGGTTATCAGAATGGGTGTATCAGTTGAGGATGCAAATATGCGCACAAGAAAGGTATGAGGTGGTTCGTGGGATTTGAGACAGCATGGTCTCATGATACAAGGCCACTCGAGATGAGTGCAAAATGAGTGTTTATGTGTTGAAATGGAGTTATTATTATTTCTAAGGCAATCAAGGATAAATGGGAAGGAGTTAGATCGGTTAGCCATAGTGGAATATGCATATTGGTTGTAGTGATCAGTTCCTTCAGCATGATTAAGTTGTGCATGTGGTTCGTGACGGTACGTGTAAGGCTTGATGGCCGCCGTGATTGATTTTATTTGGAAGTATTCAAGTATTATGGCATGTTATGTGTAGGCGGATCCCGGAAGGGTTATGGTGGTTCAGACCACTACTTGAGGATTGGACTGTCCTACGGTTATGTGAAGCTACTCATGTGTTGCTATGGTTCTCTCGGAATGAGTCAAGTAAAATGTTTTTATATGATGAAGTGTTTTCCCTATTAGTGGTTCAGGAGTTATGATGAAATTCTTATGCGGTCGCATAATGGCATGTTAGGTGCAGTGAGCGGTATGAGAAATTAAAAGTGTGGAACCAAGGTTGCGGTTCGGTGTTGGCAAGGATGTCACGAGCTCGAATAAGCAAGAAAGGAGTTTGAATGTTTAGAGTAAGCTGGTATGGTCTTTAACGTCACCTGAGATCGGTGTTTTGTGAAAAAGGGGCTTTGCAACCTGGTTATGGATTCTTGATTTGCTTTACAGCGTTAGTGAGGCTGGTGGTATGGATGTGCAGACTTGATATCTGATGCGGAAGGTCGTGGGAGTGTGTCTCACGGGGAGATTGAATAAGTGTGACATGTAGTCACTTGATTGATTGGGAATTTAAAGCAAGTATGAAGATTGTGGTAATATCGCTAATTTAAGATTTATGCCTGAAGGGCACTCGGTTTATTAGGTTATGGACTGTGGAGGTTTACTCCAGTTATGATGGTTGTTCCTATGAGTCATGGGAAAGAGTGGTTATTATGGACCCTTGAAAGGTTATTATCTTATTACGGTGCGAACAGGTCGTTGGGTGGATTTAAATATCAATATGGGCTCTATATCAGGCCAGATGTGTTCATTTCAGCATAGCACTCCTTATGGAGGAGTATTCGAGCGTGGGATGTTATTTCGTCGTCGGCTATTTCATGTAATATTATGTTGTGTCGTGTGAGTTTTGAAGCGGCTTGGTAAATTTCTTATGTGTTGAGGTTCCGCGCAGCGATGGTATTGTGTGAGCAGGATGGCTCTTGAGATTCAGATCATATATTGCACCTCCGTTGTACTTGAGTTGTAGCGTATGGCGCTATATGTTTCCCCAGGGATGGTATTATGCTCTTAGCGTGCTTGTGACCGATATTTGATATTTTGTAGTAATGAGCAATTTAGCTCGGTGTGTATCTCCTTATGTGAATTTCATGTGTGCATCAAGTGGCATGCCGCCACGGGCATGTTATTTGGATCGGGTTGCACGTCGCAACAGTATGATGTTGAGTACAATTTTCTATATTCTAATTTTTGTGTGTTTTGTTTTTCATTTTCTGAGGAAAGTCCATATTAGCTATGTGAGTTGAGTAGTCCCTTCCAGAGTTCGTTTTCCTTATGTATCAGGTTTGAGTTGGTATCCTATTGGCACATTTTGGCATCCTATGAGACTTTTGGTCATCTCTGGAGCGGCTTATTTCCTGAGCAGTTCGTACTGGGTGAGAGGAGATTGTTGGATCTTGGATCAGTGTGATCAGATTATATGAAGTACATTAAAAGAGCAAATACCATAAGGTGGTTCAGAATGAGGTAATGGTTCTTGTCAGGAGTATAGCCTCAATGATTTGTTGACTCGGCAGTTGGTTATGAATTTCTACATGTCTCTTCCGTCGTGGCGGTATTGTAAGAGTTGGAGCAAGACTTATACATGTCATGAGGTGCATTGTGAGCATCAAATTCGGGGAATGTCGATTGTTATGTTATTATGGCCATGTGAATGATGTGGTGCATGGTGAGAATTCAGCAAAGGTATGCAGTAATGTTCTGGTACATCGTGTAGTGATTGATACAGTGTTCATATATTAAAAGCAGGCCTGGCGGAGAATTTCAGATGTTGCAATTGGTCTCTTAAGCCCATTTTCCTAAATAAAAGAGGCTATCTTCAGAATTGATCGAGCTGATGTGCTCAACTGAGTTATGGTAGCATGGGTAGGTGCTCGAGGTGTTAAACAGTGATTTCGGACAGCTCCAGTGCAGTTCTCAGCATGTTCGAGGACAAACGTATGTTTAAGTGGGAGAGAATGTAACAACCCGACCGGTCGTTTTGAGCTCTAGCACATCGTTCGGCAGTTTTAGGCCATGAGTAGCTTAACTTCAGGCATTACGACTTGCACGCGTGGTCGGAATTAAATTTCGGAAAGTTCGGAATTGATTCGGAAAGAAAATTCTCATTTCGGAAGCTTTAAATTGGAGGAATCGACAAGGATTTGATTTTTGAGTAAACGACATCGGAATCGGGATTTGAAGGTTCCAGCAGGTTCGTATGATGATATTGGACTTGGGCGTATGTCCAGACCGGGTTTAGGATGACCAGGGAGCGTTTCGGCGCCTATTGTGGAAGTTAGCATTTTGGAAGAATTTCATAAGTTTGGATTGAGGTGAATTTCATTGTTATCGATGTCCGTTTGGGATTCCGAGTCTGGGAATAGATCCATATGGTGATTCTAGTATTGGGAGCACGATAGAAATTTGAAGGTTTTTGAGAAGTTTGACCGAAGGTGGACATTTTGATATCAGGGTCAGATTTCGATTCTGGAAGTTAGAGTAGGTCTGTAATGTTGAGTATGACTTGTGTGCAAAATTTGAGGTCAATCGGACATGATTTGATAGGTTTCGTCATCGAATGTAGAAGTCTGAAGTTCTAAAGTTCATAAGGCTTGAGTTGGGGTGTGATTCATGAATTCAGCGTTGTTTGATGCGATTTGAGGCCTCGAGCTAGTCCGCATTATGTTTTGGGACTGGTTGGTATGATTGGACAGGGTCCCAGGGGTCTCAGGTGGAATTTGGGTGGTTATCGGATCGAAAATGAAACATACGGAATGGCTGAAGTGCACCAGTTCTGGTGTAATCGCACCTGCGCAAGTTTGACCACAGGTGCATTCTCGCAGAAGCGAGGTAATGGTCGCATGTGCGGTTTGGGCGAAGAAGGGCAGTGACCGCAGGTGCGGAAATTTAACCGCAGATGCGGGTGCGCATCTGCGATTAGGAGACCGCAGAAGCGGAATTTGGGTTCGAGCCCGAGACCGCAGAAGCGGCGCATGCGCCGTAGTAGTGGGACCGCAGAAGCTGCATGTGCAACGCAGGTGCAAAAATGCTGGAGGCAGAGAGGTTTCTTTAAAGCGTGAGTTTGGCCCATTTTCTTCTATTTCACTATTGTTTAGACGACTTTTGGAGAGCATCAAGTGGGGGTTTTCATCATCAATGGCAAGGTAAGCTATCCCCACCTATCTTGAGTTAAATTTATATATAGATTTTAGTTGAAGTGCACCGGTTCTGGTGTAATCGCACCTGCACAAGTTTGACCGCAGGTGCATTCTCGCAGAAGCGAGGTAATGGTCGCAGGTGCGGTTTGGGCGAAGAAGGGCAGTGACCGCAGGTGTGGAAATTTACCCGTAGATGCGGGTGCGCATCTGCGATAAGGAGACCGCAGAAGCAAAATTTGGGTTCGAGCCCGGGACCGCAGAAGCGGCACATGCGCTGTAGAAGTGCGACCACAGAAGCGGCCTGCGCACCGCAGGTGCAAAAATGCTGGAGGAAGAGAGGTTTCTTTACAGCGGGAGTTTGGCCCATTTTCTTCTATTTCACTCTAGTTTGGACGATTTTTGGAGAGTATCAAGTGGGGGTTTTCATCATCAATGGCAAGGTAAGCTATACCCACCTATCTTGAGTTAAATACATTCATTATGTATAGATTTTAGCATGAAAATTTGTAGAAACTTGGAGTTTGAGGGAAAAACCTAGAAATTAGTGTTCTTGGATTTTGACCGCGATTTTGGATATGTAATTGAGAGTAAATTGTATATTTGAGTTAGTGAAGTTATGGGCAAACTTTATCTTCAAAAGTTTTTGGAATCCGGGCACGTGGGCCCCAGGGCGTTTTTGTCAACTTTTCGATCAGGTTTAGAGATTATTATATATTGGATTATTATGAGTAATTGGCCATGTATTAATGGGTTTACATAATTATTCGCCAGATTTAGAACGTTGTGCATCAATTTGAGTCTTCGGGAAGGGCTTGGAATGCCGGTTATGGAACTTTGGAGCGAGGTGAGTCTCCTTTCTAACGTTGTAAGAGGGAATTGTCCCCATAGGTGAATTAATTGGCTATGTGGTTCTATGTAAGGGGGCTACGTATGCACGAGGCGATGAGAGTCCGTGCGTAGCTACTATTATGCTTAGTTCCGGGAAGTCTAGGACACAAAAGCATGCTTTACTTGAAATAATTGTAACCTTATTGGCAGTCTAAATTGCTTTAATCGTATCGAAGTGGTAAATGATTTTCTAAAAGAGTTAAACTTCGTTTTTGCGTCTTGTAAAAGAATTGATACCTCCTTGAATAATTGTTTCCCGGATGAAGTCTTGATTGACTGTTTGAATATGTGTTTCTATGTGTACCTGCGTCACATGTATGATTCGCGAGTGGGGTGATTGTTTATTTATATTTGACCGCGTCGCATGTATGATTCGCGAGCGGGGTAATAGATGCATCTATGGTTGGCGCCATTCGACCCTCTGGCAGTGCACAGTTTAATATTGTTGGATCGGGTCGTACGTCCTTACCATGATTTGCGCATGCTTGTATTGCTTGCCTTGATATTTATAAACGAGGATATTGCTTCCCTGGATTGAGAATAAATGTATAAATGATGAAAACGAATTTGGAAATACCCTACGAGTAAAAGAGTTATTTACTTGCTTCATTCTATTGAGTTACAACCATGCTTATAAAAATACTTGATTGATAATATTATTGGTATATTATTATTGGACCACTAGTAAGTGTCGAAGTCGACCTCTCGTCTCTACTTCTTCGAGATTAGACGGGATACTTACTGAGTACACGTTATTTTTATACTCATACTACACTTGCTGTGCATTTTTGTTACACATGCACATGTACCTCTAACGACCTAATGGGCGTGGCAGCATGGATGATAAGGAGACTTAGGCGAGCTGCATCTCTCGAGGCGACCCGCAGCTAGCATAGTCTCTTTTAGTGTATTGTATTTACCTTCTGTCTAAATCTGTATTCCGGACAGTTATTGTACTTCATTTGATTTCCTAGTGACTGCTCATGCACTTGTGACACCGGGTTCTGGGATGATTATGGGATATTGAATATAAAAGTTGTAAACATTTTTATTTATTCAGTGATGATTACCTTTTTATTTGTTAAATTAAGGGAAATTATGGTTCCTAGAATATTAAAATGAGAGTTTAATTAATTACTCAATGTGGTCTAGCCTGACCGAGGTGTCCGGCGCCAACACGACCTTTGATGGATTTTGGGTCGTGATAACATGGTATCAGAGCACTAGGTTCCCTTAGGTCTCACGAGTCATGAGCAAGTCTAGTAGAGTCTCGTGGATCGGTACGGAGACGTCTGTACGTATCTTCGAGAGGCTACATGGCTGTTAGGAGCACTTCCCTTCTTGATTCTCCATCGTGCGATTTGATTTCCTTCGAGGCTTATGCCCTTGTTTCCTTCCTACTCAATCGTATGCGACACGAAGCGCTTATTATAAATCGAAATTGAGGAATTTTAATGGTACTACAGATAAGGTGCGGGATGTTTCTCTCTGCCTAGTTGTTTGGACTATTGTTGTCGCCTTGCATAAGGATATTCTGTCGTTTCAGCTCAGTAGCTATACTATTGAGAGCTTTGACGCTATGGACAGGTTGCTATGATGCTTATGAACGGTTATCGCACAGTATTGATATGATGGTAGGATGCTTGCCTATGTGTCGGGGCAGTGAATGATTTGAAAGGAGGCTTACTCAAAGCACGATTCAGAGATTCGATATTATATTTGCGGTGGAGGAAAGACAATCGGACTAAGAATGTTCAGATTTGGGTTGATGGAGTAACGAGACTTGGTATTTGCGAGCGTGGTGGAATTTTCATCTGTGATGAGGTGTCGTTGTCCTTGTTGAATGTGCTAAGTCCGCCGGTGTTATGATCTTCTACAATTCGCCTTTGGAGCAGGATATTGTGAGATAGTATTGAAGAAGCATCTGTCAGAGATCGCGGGGTACAATGGTTTAGGATTGAATCGGTGTTTCTAATGTCAAGGGCTCGTTAAAGATGATCTTCGGAAAGGTTTAAAGTTAATAGCGGTCTGTTGGTTCAAGTGATACCGAGATAGGTTTTGATCTAAGGCATCAGCTAAGCAGCAAAGGATGAGGATGGACATGTGGGAAGTGTCATGTGGTGGTTAAATTTCTAGAAGGCCAGGTGTATGAATCGGAAGTCGAGTAGTTTCTTAAAGAAGAGGGGTTTGGCCAAAGTGGGAGAGTGGTAGATAGCGTATGGGTTCTGTTGCAGGATGACTACACACCCGGAGAAAAAGTCTAGAGTGAATTGGGATTCAGGGTGGACAGTGATTGGGTTTACGGAATTGATTTGAAATATCGGCTATTATACAACAAGAGATTTGATACAACAGAAAAGAGTTGCTTGATATGAAGAAGGATACAACATGACTTTGGATAGGAAAGTATTGCCGCACATTTAGTGGTAATTTGAATAAAGGAATTGATGGGGGTGTGCTATAGTTGGCCTTATTGACTCATGTTCAGGCTTTGGAAAGATTTAGGATTTATGCTTCGTACAAAAGTGATTTTCAAAGGAAGTGATTCCGTTGGTTGCTTCATCGAGATAGGTGTTCATGTGCTAGCGTAGCCTCGGAGTTGATTATATGCGGAACCAAGCCAGAATGGATAAGTTTCAACAATTGTCCTAGTGAAATCAAAGGTTAAAAATGTGGCGCCTAAGGATTTCGAGCGACGGTATGGTTAAGAATTGAGCCTTTTTAGCGGATCATGATAAGAGGCTCAGAATATTCTCTGATATCTTCAGCTTGCAGTGTGGTATTTGGGTGAATAAGAGAGACAGACTTCGGATTCCTTGAGGGGTTATCGGAATGGGTGTATCAGTTGAGGATGCAAATATGCGCACAAGAAAGGTATGAGGTGGTTCGTGGGATTTGAGACAGCATGGTCTCGTGATACAAGGCCACTCGATATGAGTGCAAAATGAGTGTGTTATGTGTTGAAATGGAGTTATTATTATTTCTAAGGCAATCAAGGATAAATGGGAAGGAGTTAGATCGGTTAGCCATAGTGGAATATGCATATTGGTTGTAGTGATCAGTCCCTTCAGCGTGATTAAGTTGTGCATGTGGTTCGTGACGGTACGTGTAAGTCTTGATGGCAGCCGTGATTGATTTTATTTGGAAATATTCAAGTATTATGGCATGTTATGTGTAGGCGGATCCCGGAAGGGTTATGGTGGTTCAGACCACTACTTGAGGATTGGACTGTCCTACGGTTATGAGAAGCTACTCGTGTGTTGCTATCGTTCTCTCGGGATGAGTCAAGTAAAATGTTTTTATATGATGAAGTGTTTGCCCTATTAGTGGTTCAGGAGTTATGATGAAATTCTTATGCGGTCGCATAATGGCATGTTAGGTGTAGTGAGCGGTATGAGAAATTAAAAGTGTGGAACCAAGGTTGCGGTTCGGTGTTGGCAAGGATGTCACGAGCTCGAATAATCAAGAAAGGAGTTTGAATGTTTAGAGTAAGCTGGTATGGTCTTTAACGTCACCTGAGATCGGTGTTTTGTGAAAAAGGGGCTTTGCAACCTGGTTATGGATTCTTGATTTGCTTTACAGCGTTAGTGAGGCTGGTGGTATGGATGTGCAGACTTGATATCTGATGCGGAAGGTCGTGGGAGTGTGTCTCACGGGGAGATTGAATAAGTGTGACATGTAGTCACTTGATTGATTGGGAATTTAAAGCAAGTATGAAGATTGTGGTAATATCGATAATTTAAGATTTATGCCTGAAGGGCACTCGGTTTATTAGGTTATGGACTGTGGAGGTTTACTCCAGTTATGA
Source organism: Nicotiana attenuata (assembly GCF_001879085.1). NCBI lineage: Eukaryota > Viridiplantae > Streptophyta > Magnoliopsida > Solanales > Solanaceae > Nicotiana > Nicotiana attenuata. The sequence goes on from NW_017670349.1 coordinate 285,756, forward strand.
TGGTTGTTCCTATGAGTCATGGGAAAGAGTGGTTATTATGGACCCTTGAAAGGTTATTATCTTTGTACGGTGCGAACAGGTCGTTGGGTGGATTTAAATATCAATATGGGCTCTATATCAGGCCAGATGTGTTCATTTCAGCATAGCACTCCTTATGGAGGAGTATTCGAGCGTGGGATATTATTTCGTCGTCGGCTATTTCATGTAATATTATGTTGTGTCGTGTGAGTTTTGAAGCGGCTTGGTAAATTTCTTATGTGTTGAGGTTCCGCGCAGCGATGGTATTGTGTGAGCAGGATGGCTCTTGAGATTCAGATCATATATTGCACCTCCGTTGTACTTGAGTTGTAGCGTATGGCGCTATATGTTTCCCCAGGGATGGTATTATGCTCTTAGCGTGCTTGTGACCGATATTTGATATTTTGTAGTAATGAGCAATTTAGCTCGGTGTGTATCTCCTTATGTGAATTTCATGTGTGCATCAAGTGGCATGCCGCCACGGGCATGTTATTTGGATCGGGTTGCACGTCGCAATAGTATGATGTTGAGTACAATTTTCTATATTCTAATTTTTGTGTGTTTTGTTTTTCATTTTCTGAGGAAAGTCCATATTAGCTATGTGAGTTGAGTAGTCCCTTCCAGAGTTCGTTTTCCTTATGTATCAGGTTTGAGTTGGTATCCTATTGGCACATTTTGGCATCCTATGAGACTTTTGGTCATCTCTGGAGCGGCTTATTTCCTGAGCAGTTCGTACTGGGTGAGAGGAGATTGTTGGATCTTGGATCAGTGTGATCAGATTATATGAAGTACATTAAAAGAGCAAATACCATAAGGTGGTTCAGAATGAGGTAATGGTTCTTGTCAGGAGTATAGCCTCAATGATTTGTTGACTCGGCAGTTGGTTATGAATTTCTACATGTCTCTTCCGTCGTGGCGGTATTGTAAGAGTTGGAGCAAGACTTATACATGTCATGAGGTGCATTGTGAGCATCAAATTCGGGGAATGTCGATTGTTATGTTATTATGGCCATGTGAATGATGTGGTGCATGGTGAGAATTCAGCAAAGGTATGCAGTAATGTTCTGGTACATCGTGTAGTGATTGATACAGTGTTCATATATTAAAAGCAGGCCTGGCGGAGAATTTCAGATGTTGCAATTGGTCTCTTAAGCCCATTTTCCTAAATAAAAGAGGCTATCTTCAGAACTGATCGAGCTGATGTGCTCAACTGAGTTATGGTAGCATGGGTAGGTGCTCGAGGTGTTAAACAGTGATTTCGGACAGCTCCAGTGCAGTTCTCAGCATGTTCGAGGACAAACGTATGTTTAAGTGGGAGAGAATGTAACAACCCGACCGGTCGTTTTGAGCTCTAGCACATCGTTCGGCAGTTTGAGGCCATGAGTAGCTTAACTTCAGGCATTACGACTTGCATGCGTGGTCGGAATTAAATTTCGGAAAGTTCGGAATTGATTTGGAAAGAAAATTCACATTTCGGAAGCTTTAAGTTGGAGGAATTGACAAGGATTTGATTTTTGAGTAAATGACATCGAAATCGGGATTTGAAGGTTCCAGCAGATTCGTATGATGATGTTGGACTTGGGCGTATGTCCAGACCGGGTTTTGGATAACCTGGGAGCGTTTCGGCGCCTATTGTTGAAGTTAGCATTTTGGAAGAATTTCATAAGTTTGGATTGAGGTGAATTTCATTGTTATCGATGTCCGTTTGGGATTTCGAGTCTGGGAATAGCTCCATATGGTGATTCTAGTATTGGGAGAGCGATCGAAAGTAGATTTTGAGGTTCGTAGGTCGTTTTGGAGTCATTTGGAGGTTTTTGAGAAGTTTTACCGAAGGTGGACTTTTTGATATCAGGGTCAGATTCCGATTTTGGAAGTTAGAGTAGGTCTGTAATGTTGAGTATGACTTGTGTGCATAATTTGAGGTCAATCGGACGTGATTTGATAGGTTTCGTCATCGAATGTAGAAGTTTGAAGTTCTAAAGTTCATAAGGCTTGAGTTGGGGTGTGATTCGTGAATTCAGCGTCGTTTGATGCGATTTGAGGCCTCGAGCTGGTCCGCATTATGTTTTGGGACTGGTTGGTATGATTGGACAGGGTCCCAGGGGTCTCGGGTGGAATTTGGGTGGTTATCGGATCGAAAATGAAACATACGGAATGGCTGAAGTGCACCAGTTCTGGTGTAATCGCACCTGCGCAAGTTTGACCGCAGGTGCATTCTATCAGAAGCGAGGTAATGGTCGCAGGTGCGGTTTGGGCGAAGAAGAGCAGTGACCGCAGGTGCGGAAATTTAACCGCAGATGCGGGTGCGCATCTGCGGTGAGGAGACCGCAGAAGCGGAATTTGGGTTCGAGCCCGAGACCGCAGAAGCGGCGCATGCGCCGTAGTAGTGGGACTGTAGAAGCGGCCTATGCAACGCAGGTGCAAAAATGCTGGAGGCGGAGAGGTCTCTTTAAAGCGTGAGTTTGGCCCATTTTCTTCTATTTCACAATAGTTTAGACGACTTTTGGAGAGCATCAAGTGGGGGTTTTCATCATCAATGGCAAGGTAAGCTATCCCCACCTATCTTGAGTTAAATTTATGTATAGATTTTAGCTGAAGTGCACCGGTTCTGGTGTAATCGCACCTGCACAAGTTTGACCGCAGGTGCATTCTCGCAGAAGCGAGGTAATGGTCGCAGGTGCGGTTTGGGCGAAGAAGGGCAGTTACCGCAGGTGTTGAAATTTACCCGTAGATGCGGATAGTGTCGATTGTTATGTTATTATGGTCATGTGAATGATGTGGAGCATGGTGAGAATTCAGCAAAGGTATGTAGTAATGTTCTGGTACATCTTGTAGTGATTCATACAGTGTTCATATATTAAAAGCAGGCCTGGCGGAGAATTTCAGATGTTGCAATTGGTCTCTTAAGCCCATTTGCCTAAATAAAAGAGGCTATCTTCAGAATTGATCGAGCTGATGTGCTCAACTGAGTTATGGTAGCATGGGTAGGTGCTCGAGGTGTTAAACAGTGATTTCGGACAGCTCCAGTGCAGTTCTCAGCATGTTCGAGGACAAACGTATATTTAAGTGGGAGAGAATGTAACGACCCGACCAGTCGTTTTGAGCTCTAGCTTATCGTTCGGCAGTTTGAGGCCATGAGTAGCTTAACTTCAGGCATTACGACTTGCACGCGTGGTCGGAATTAAATTTCGGAAAGTTCGGAATTGATTTGGAAAGAAAATTCTCATTTCCGAAGCTTTAAGTTGGAGGAATTGACAAGGATTTGATTTTTGAGTAAACGACATCGGAATCGAGATTTGAATGTTTCAGCAGGTTCTTATGATGATGTTGGACTTGGGCGTATGTCCAGACCGGGTTTTGGATGACCTGGGAGCGTTTCGGCGCCTATTGTGGAAGTTAGCATTTTGGAAGAATTTCATAAGTTTGGATTGAGGTGCATTTCATTGTTATCGATGTCCGTTTGGGATTCCGAGTCTTGGAATAGCTCCATATGGTGATTCTAGTATTGGGAGCACGATCGGAAGTGGATTTTGAGGTTCGTAGGTCATTTTGGAGTCATTTGGGGAAAGATAGAAATTTGAAGGTTTTTGAGAAGTTTGACCGAAGGTGGACCTTTTGATATCAGGGTCAGATTCCGATTCTCGAAGTTAGAGTCGGTCTGTAATGTTGAGTATGACTTGTGTGCAAAACTTGAGGTCAATCGGACGTGATTTGATAGGTTTCGTCATCGAATGTAGAAGTTTGAAGTTCTAAAGTTCATAAGGCTTGAGTTGGGGTGTGATTCGTGAATTCAGCGTCGTTTGATGCGATTTGAGGCCTCGAGCTGGTCCGCATTATGTTTTGGGACTAGTTGGTATGATTGGACAGGGTCCCAGGGGTCTCGGGTGGAATTCGGGTGGTTATCGGATCGAAAATGAAACATACGGAATGGCTGAAGTGCACCAGTTCTGGTGTAATCGCACCTGCGCAAGTTTGACCGCAGGTGCATTCTCGCAGAAGCGAGGTAATGGTCACAGGTGCGGTTTGGGCGAAGAAGGACAGTGACCGCAGGTGCGGAAATTTAACCGCAGATGCGGGTGTGCATCTGCGATGAGGAGACCGCAGAAGCGGAATTTGGGTTCGAACCCGAGACCGCAGAAGCGGCGCATGCGCCGTAGAAGTTGGACCGCAGAAGCGGCCTGTGCAACGCAGGTGTAAAAATGCTGGAGGCAGAGAGGTTTCTTTAAGGCGTGAGTTTGGCCCATTTTCTTCTATTTCACTTTTGTTTAGACGACTTTTGGAGAGCATCAAGTGGGGGCTTTCATCATCAATGGCAAGCTAAGCTATCCCCACCTATCTTGAGTTAAATTTATATATAGATTTTAGTTGAAGTGCACCGGTTCTGGTGTAATCGCACCTGCACAAGTTTGACCGCAGGTGCATTCTCGCAGAAGCGAGGTAATGGTCGCAGGTGCGGTTTGGGCGAAGAAGGGCAGTGACCGCAGGTGCGGAAATTAACCCATAGATGCGGGTGCGCATCTGCGATAAGGAGATCGCAGAANTAGACCGAGGGTCTGATTGTGAGGTTAATGACTGAGAGAGGCCGAGGGCCTGGTTGTGAGGATTATATACTTATGGATCGGGCTGCACACCGCAGCACGAGGAGAGTATCAAGTGGGGGTTTTCATCATCAATGGCAAGGTAAGCTATACCCACCTATCTTGAGTTAAATACATCCATTATGTATAGATTTTAGCATGAAAATTTGTAGAAACTTGGAGTTTGAGGGAAAAACCTAGAAATTAGTGTTCTTGGATTTTGACCGCGATTTTGGATATGTAATTGAGAGTAAATTGTATATTTGAGTTAATGAAGTTATGGGCAAACTTTATCTTCAAAAAATTTTGGAATCCGGGCACGTGGGCCCGAGGGCGTTTTTGTCAACTTTTCGATCAGGTTTAGAGATTATTATATATTGGATTATTATGAGTAATTGACCATGTATTAATGGGTTTACATAATTATTCGCCAGATTTAGAACATTGTGCATCAATTTGAGTCTTCGGGAAGGGCTTGGAATGCCGGTTATGGAACTTTGGAGCGAGGTGAGTCTCCTTTCTAACCTTATAAGAGGGAATTGTCCCCATAGGTGAATTAATTGGCTATGTGGTTCTATGTAAGGGGGCTACGTATGCACGAGGCGATGAGAGTCCGTGCGTAGCTACTATTATGCTAAGGTCCGCGAAGTCTAGGACGCAAAAGCATGCTTTACTTGAAATAATTGTAACCTTATTGGCAGTCTAATTTGCTTTAATCGTATCGAAGTGGTAAATAATTTTCTAAAAGAGTTAAACTTCGTTTTCGCGACTTGTAAAAGAATTGACACCTCCTTGAATAATTGTTTCCCTGATGAAGTCTTGATTGACTGTTTGAATGTGTGTTTCTGTGTGTACATGAGTCACATGTATGATTCGCGAGCGGGGTGATTGTTTATTTATATTTGACCGCGTCGCATGTATGATTCGCGAGCGGGGCAATAGATGCATGTATGGTTCGCGCCATTCGACCCTCTGGCAGTGCACGGTTTAATATTATTGGATCGGGCCGTACGTCCTTACCATGATTTGCGCATGCTTGTATTGCTTGCCTTGATATTTATAAATGAGGATATTGCTTCCCCGGATTGAGAATAAATGTATAAATGATGAAAACGAATTTGGAAATTCCCTATGAGTAAAAGAGTTATTTACTTGCTTCATTCTATTGAGTTACAACCATGCTTATGAAAATCCTTGATTTAAATATTATTGGTATATTATTATTGGACCACTAGTAAGTGTCGAAGTCGAACTCTCGTCTCTACTTCTTCGAGATTAGACGGGATACTTACTGAGTACACGTTATTTGTATACTCATACTCCACTTGCTGTGTATTTTTGTTGCACATGCACATGTACCTCTAACGGCCTAATGGGCGTGGCAGCATGGATGATAAGGAGACATAGGTGAGCTGCATCTCTCGAGGCGAGCCGCAGTCAGCATAGTCTCTATTAGTGTATTGTGTTTACCTTCTGTCCAAATCTGTATTCCGGACAGTTATTGTACTTCATTTGATTTCCTAGTGACTGCTCATGCACTTGCGTCACCGGGTTCTGGGATGATTATGAGATATTTAATATTAAAAGTTGTAAGTATCGTTATATATTCAGTGATGATTACCTTTTTACTAGTTAAATTAAAGAAAATTATGGTTCCTAAAATTTTAAAATGAGAGTTTAATTAATTACTCAATGTGGGCTTGCCTGGCCGAGGTGTCCGGCGCCATCACGACCTTTGATGGATTTTGGGTCGTGACAATTTACAAAGTTATAAAATTTCATAGCCACAAAATTTATATTGGCAAAGCTAATTCATTAATTTTGCTATAGTTGCTAACAATCGTGGTAATAATTATCTAAATAGCTACATATTTATTGCTACAGTAAAATTTCGTAGCTAAATATATTTTCTGCCACATGATAAAAGTTATTGTAGCAATAGTAATCTTTTAGCTACAAAAGATTATTTGAGGCAAAATGTTGTAGCTAAATAAATTTTTTTGCTTCGAGTTATAAAAAAATCATGGCAATGGTTAAATGATATAGCCACTAAATTATTGCTACAATAAAATTTCGTAGCTAATATTAGTTTTTACTACGAGTTGAAATTTACTTTAGCGATAGTAACTTTTTAGCCAAAACAAGATATTTAAAACATATTGTAGCTAAAATATATTTTTTGCTTCAAGTACTAAAATACCGTGGCAACAATCGATTTAATAGCTACAGTTATTTGTCATATATATATATATATATATATATATATATATATATATATATATATATATATATAGTATATCCATAAATTTATTTTGGAGATAAAATTTTGCAGCTAAAAATTAGTTTTTTGACACAAGTTAAAACCTGCTACACCAATGGTAATCTTTTAGCCACATAAAATTATTTAAAATAAAATTTATAGCTAAAATCCCAAAAAAGTATAGTAAAATAGCAACGAGTTTGCAATGAAAAACAAAATTTGTCACTTGTTTTTATGCTAACATATAGAAAAGGATTTAGAGATAGAAATTTCTACCGCTAACATTGTTGAAATTCTTCCCCTATATTATTGAAATTCTGCACTTACACCCTCTATGAGGTATATCTATAATTGATTTTCTTAAAATATAATGATTCATTATAAATTAAAATAACAAATAAGTTTTTATGTACTTATTTTTATGATATTTTAAGAAGGAAATAAATATGTTTGTTGAAATCTTTGTTAACGTCATTGATTAGAAAAAATATATATATTTTTTACGTATCTCTTGAAACTCTTAAATAGAAAATTAATACAAATTATTTATTTAGAAGAATAGAATTATTGCGGATTTTGCATAATAGTCATCCGTCGAAGCTCTTAAATATAATAATGTTATTTTTATTTTTCTAGAAATATTTAAACCTCTTATATAATAAAAATATTACACAAATGAAATTCCATCCAACTAAGTAAATTTAAAATAACTTTCAAGCAGATGAATAAATAAACAAACTAAAATAAAAATGAGATATTCGTATTATGAGTTTCAAAAGAATATATGTTTCAAAATATATTTATTCCATTCCTTAATCAAGTGGGTCAATAAAGTCTTCAAGAAAAATATTTATCTTCTTTGTTAAATTTCATAAAAGTAAATACATAAAAAGTTTTTATTTATAACTTAATTTTGTTTTAATAAGTATGTTCAACATACTTAGTTATGGATATACCTTATAAGATGTGTAATCGTAGGATTTTCATAATATGTAAAGATTATAAATGCTTGATTTCTTATATTTAATTACACTAAGAATTAAGAGTTTAATATGACTGAAATCTAACCCGATAAAAAATCTATTATATTATAATTCCTATTAAACAAGTCTTACCTGTACCTTTCAATCATAGTAAAATAACAATGAAACTATATCCCATTATTGAGTACATGCCTAATAACATAGAATTTAAACAAATATAATCTTATACCAATTAAATTGTACAATAAATTATTTATATTATACATCGAATCAAAGAATTACAAATTTTATATAATTATACAAGAAGGGGTTGTTTCTCAATTATGATTATTATCCAATATTTTATAAACTTAAATAATTTCAATATTATTATGTTTTATTTCAAAACTCTGAGAATTTAATATTGTTGAAAGAAATTTATAAAACAAATAATTAGTATATCATAATTCATACTTTACAAAGTATTACATGTGACTTTCTAATATAATCTAATTGTATTACAAAGTATTACATGTGATAACTAACTGAATTCAATTTGAATAAGCATAATTAATGGTCTAATACTATTTTGATAACTTCATAGTTATCATAAATCTACATAAGCGCAAAAACTTTAAAAATTGTTATAATTGAAATAGGAGCATATAAGAAACTAAAACTATCATATAGTACGAAGGAAGCTTTAAAAAAAATTTAGAATATTTTTATTTTATTTAAATAGTTTATTGTTTCTATGTTACTCATTATAAATTAAATATTTATAATATTTTTATGAAACTTAGCTCAAAGTAATAATAAAATAAGAAAATAGACAAGAATGTAGGGAGCAAGAGAGAAGAGATTCTTATTTCTTCCATATATTCAAGTGTGTAAAATGTGATGTCCAAACCCTCTATTTATAGGATGACATTGAGGTATACAAAGGGATATCATAAACATGGTATTAACTATTGAGATCATGGAGAAAGATTATGGGAAGGCTAGGGAGGTGTGGGAGTTACAACTATAATGGTGAAAATTATTGGGAGTTATCTACTTAATGGAGAAGAGTACTGGGAGTAACTTCTTTAGGAGTTATAGACATCCACTACAAAATAATATTTCATAACACTCCCCCTTGGATGTCTATAGATAACGTGCCTCGTTAAAACCTTACTAAGAATAAACCCTGTGGGAAAAAATCTTAGTGAAGGAAAAAGAGTACACATATCTTGTAATACGCATTATTTGCTGCCTCATTAAAAACCTTGCCAGAAAAAACCCAGTGGGATAAAATCTTAGCTAAGGAAAAAAGAGTACAGCGCATATTTGCCTCCCCCCGATGAAAACATCACTTTATTCTTCGGAGACGACGAATTCCAAGCTTGTATAACAACTTCTCTAATATTGAGATCCGTAATGTCTTGTGAAGAAGTTTGTCAAATTATCACTTGAACAAATTTGTTGAAGAACTTTGGTGAATGTGCTTTATTTTGTCTCCTTCGATAGTCCTTCTTTCAATTGATATAAGCAAACAACATTATCTTCAGTATTATTGGAATCTTCTCTTCAAAGTCAAGTCACACGTCTGTTGTGTGTTGAGCCCCTTGCTTTATCAGTTGCTTATCTTGGCATGACTTGAATAAGTATCAACAATTAACTGCCTTGTAGAATAATAATATGGCATTACGCTCACATGGAAATAGATTATTTGAACAACGAACTATGCCCTGCATTTGTATAACCAACAAAACCTTGACAATATTTGTTAGAATAAACAAATCTATATCAAAAGATTCCTTTTGCAGTATAACACTAATCGTATTTCAATATACATAGGAGTAAAAGTATAGCTCGCTAAAATATTATTATACTTATGGTTCTAGCACGATACATTAGTGCACCAATTGCAACAAACATAAAAATAAATCATGCACACCATGATTACTCTAATCCACATAAGGATCTGCTGAAACTTTATATTTTAGAACAATTTAATTCCTTCAAGGATTTTTATAATACACATATCAAATTTTTCATGTACTGCCAAATTAAAACCTGAAAAGGATTTCATCCACCATAGGAGAACTTATCTCCATATAAAATGCAGGAATATTTACGAAAATCTTGTGCTACAAGTCGCCTTTATGTCTATCGACTTGATTTTTCATTTCACTTTCAGGTGTTGGGACTATCCGTCCAACTTCACATTTTTAGGTGAAGTCAATTTTCATTGCGTATTTTTCTTTTGGCAAATCATTTATCTGTGTAACGACCCGACCGGTCGTTTTGAGCTTTTGCACTTTGCTCGCCAGTTCTCGGGCATGACTTGCCCCGTGTAGTATATTATGACTTATGTAAACCGTCGGTTTTGGTTTTCAGGGTAATCGGAATGAATTTGGAAGAATAGTTCTCAGTTTGAAGCATGAAATTTGAAAGGTTTGACCAAGATTTGACTTGTTTGTATATGATTTCGGATCGGAATTTTTATGATTTGGTTAGCTCCATTAGGTGATTTGAGACTTGGGAGCGTGATCGGAATGCATTTTGAAAGTCCGTGGAAGGTTTAGGCTTGAATTGGCAAAATTGAGATTTCGGCGTTTTCCGGTTGTTAGGTGAGATTTTGATATAGAGGTCGGAATGGAATTCCGGAAGTTGTAGTAGTTCCGTTGTGGCATTTGGGATGTGTGTGCAAAATTTCAAGTTATTAGGACGCGGTTTGGTTGTGTTTTTTATCAAAAGCGGAATTCGGAAGACTTTAGAAAGTTTGGCTTGAATCAGATGTGTTTTAGTTGATTTGATGTTGTTTGAAGTGTTTTGATGGTTGGAACAAGTTTGTATAAGGTATTGGGACATGTTGGAGCCTTTGGTTGAGGTCCCGGGGGCCTCGGGGTTATTTCGGATGGTTAACGGAGAGGCTGGAATTTTGTTGCAGCAGCTGATATTGCTGCTTCTGCTTTTTTTGCATCTGCGGATTGGGGACCGCATATGCGGCGCCACAGATGCGGGTGATTTATCGCAGAAGCGGTATGGTGACCGCATCTGCGATACCGCAGATGCGGAAGTCTAGTCGCAGAAGCGGTGTGGGCTGAGTAAGTGAATTCTGCAGAAGCGGAGCTTTAGACCGCAAATGCGGTACCGCAGAAGCGGATTTTTGACCGCAGATGCGGGTATCCCTGGGCAAAATGTATACAAGTCTTCCTTCGCGATTTTTGAAGGTTTTCACCATTTCTGACTTCGGCTTGGGAGCCTTTGGGTGATTTTGAAGAGAGAAATCAAGGAGACTTCGCTAAAGTAAGGATTTTTGGATCTAAAACACATTTCTATGGTAGTATCTCATGGATTAAAGCTATAATTAAAGGAACTAAAGAACTAAAAATGGAGGATTATGGCTTGAGTTTAAGAGGCCTTTGAATGAGGATTTGAGGGGTGATTTGGACTCCGATTTTAGTATGTTTGATATGTATGAACTCGTGGGGAGATGAGGAATCTATTGATGTGAAAATTTTTGAGTTTCAAGACGTGGGCTCGGGGGTCGGGTTTTGGTAATTTCGAGATTTGTGCCCTTTATTGATTGTTTTCGCTTGGGCTTTGTTCCCTTGGCATATTTTGACGTCCTCGTTCTGATTTTGGTTAGATTCGACGCGCGTGGAGGCCGATTCGAGGGGCAAAGGCATCGCGAGCTAGAGATTTAGCCGGTTCGAGGTAAGTAATGATTGTAAATGCTGTTATGAGGGTTTGAAACCCCGGATTTCACAACGTTGTGCTACTTTGAGGTAACGCACACGCTAGATGACGAGCGTGGAGTTGTGAACTGTTGGGGGTTGTGACTTGGTCCGTCCCGTACGACTGTTAAGTCGCGTATTTGATTTGGAATCTTATGATATTCCATATTTTTAGAGATTGATATAATATTTTGGGCTGTATGCCATGTTTGGGGCCTTGTGCCGACCTGTTGAGAACCTTAGGGGCATTTTTATATATATATATATATATATATATATATATATATATATATATATATATATATATATGTATGTATGTATATATATGTATGTATATGTATATGTATATGGATCGGGCTGCACGTCGCAGCGATATAGCGCTTGGGCTGTAGGAGCCCCTCCGGAGTCTGCACAACCCCAGTGAGCGCACTCGACTATATTTATGGATCGGGCTGCATGCCGCAGCGATATATGGATCGGGCTGCGCGCCGCAGCAGTTACTAGATGGTACCTGTTGAGTGTGAGTGCCGAGTGGGAGCGCTGATTGGTAAGAGTTGAGTCACGAGTGACTGAGAGGCTTGCCCGAGGGGCGATAGATATATATACATGCACATGAGTGATGTGTTGCCTGAGGGGCCTGCTTTTGAACTTATTGATCTTCACTCCTTTTTAAAGTGAGTTTCTATCGAATATGTTGATTTATTTACTGCTTTCACCCATCTTTATACTGAGCCTCTGTCGAAAATGTTGAACAAATGTTTTATAAACAACTTTCATTTAAGCTGGGGTTTATGAGATGTTCAGAATTTAATCACTGATTTGGCTTTGGTATTTCCACTGAGATTTTCATGTTATGAGGTGTTTATGATTCTTGTTTTGCCCGAGGGGCCAATTATGGCTTTCATCTCTTTTATTATAAATGGTATTGCACCCCTACTGAAATTGTCGGAAGGTATTTTCAAATGGTTTTTACCAAAAGTTGGAATTTAAATGAGACGATTGACTCATATTTTGTTTTGAAGGCATGTTGTGCTTATTGAGTTTATCATAAATGTGGATTCATCGTTTCCTGCTGCTCAGTCTTTATTTACTCTTATTACTTACTGGGTTGGATTACTCACATTATTCCCTGCACCTTGTGTGCAGATTCAGGTATTTTCTGAGCTTGGTGGCAGTTTTCATCGGAGTTAGCAAGGTAGCTGCCTGGAGATCGCGACTTTGCTTTCTCCCTCTTTATTCTCCCTATGTATTCTTGTGACTTCCCAACCATTTCGGTCTTGATGTGGTTAGACAGTTGTAGTAGATGCTCATGACTAGTGACACCCCGATGTCAGGCTTGTATGTTATTTCCGCACTGTTCATTTAGACATATATTATGAAACATTTGTTTAATTAAAGGCTTTGAAATGGCTATTAATGATTAAAGGGTTAATATGGGTGTAGTGTCGGTTGGCCTTGTCTTCACGAGAGGCGCCATCACGACCAGATCTGAGTTTAGGGTCGTGAAAAGTTGGTATCAGAGCCTAGGTTACATAGGTCACACGAGTCATGAGCAGGTTTAGTAGAATCTCGCAGATCGGTACGGAGACGTCTGTATTTATCCTCGAGAGGCTGCGGAACCTTTAGGAAAAAGTTCACATTCTTGAACTCTTATCGTGCGTCCTTGATTCAGCTTGAAATATAACTCTTGAAATTCCTTCCACGCATTCGTATGCGCGAACGAGCGCTCAAAATCAGATGTGCATCGATGCTTGTGATTTCCTGATTAAGGGGCGAGATGTGATCTCTATGTGCCGATGTTGGGCCAGTCTGGAGGACTCGAGGCCGGATTTTTGCCTATTGCTTGAGCACCGAGGTGCTGATTGTGTGAGCATGTGTTTCTGGATCTATATGTTCTGTTGTGTCCCTATTAAGGGGAGTAATGACTGGATAGTTACATGATGAGGGTGATATGACTGCAAGATGTAATCGTATGATTTGGGAGCGACGAGAAGGGTTTGCTGGAGGATAGAAGAACTATTAGGTGCTTGATTTCCGTCTTTATTTGAGGTATAGCCCCGAGTTAGGGGTGCGTGAAGAATCTTTTCATATTTCCTAGTTGGGAGTGAAGTAAATCTCACGTTGCGGTATGAGTTCAGACTCAGGAAGACTAAGTGACTGCGTAAAGTTTATGTCGGTGGAAGGTATGCAGAAATGTTAGTTGGAGGCAAGGTAGGTAGGTTATCTCCTGCGGAGCGCTCTGAGGTGTGATCCTCATGTTGTCGGTTAGAAGATCTCAAATACAAGTGAAATATGTGTATTGCAATTTGAATTTGAGCGGCCTAAGAGAATGGGTTTAATTGTTACGAGAGTAAATGCGAGATTTGCAGAAGATATGAAGTACCAGATGGTCTGTGTTCCACGAGCTTATGAAGGATTGAGTTAATCTCACTATGGTATTATGGCAGCAATAAAGTATATGCGTTATCGGTTATGGTGTGTGTTTTGATCTATGTCTTCAAGCCAAGTGGGGGAGTCCGCTATTGAATAGTTGATTGCACGGTTATGTGCTCTAATGGTTCCAGTTCGAGGCGTATTTGTGAATAAGTTATGGCTCGAGTAAAGGAAATTTTAATAAAGGTTATGTTATGCTTATGGGTGTACGAGAATCGGGGAACGACTTGAGTTGTGGTTGGTAAGGAATGCTCGGTGCATAGGGCAAGAAGTTGCTTGGTTATATTGGAATGAGGTTACATTCTGCAGTGTCGGAGTGCTAATGAAGCATAGGTTTTCGGTTCGTTTAATCAATCTAACTGCCGTTTGAGTAGAGTGGATGACTCTAGAGAATGGTTCTATTGTGTCCAAAATTTTACATGCAATAATTGGAGGCCTTCAACTTGTACTGCTGACTAGAAACTGAGTTTTTTTTTCCAGTGGAAGATGGCAAGACTTGTGGTATTTTCTGTATTAACTATGGGATTCTATATATCAGTATCGGGAAGGTGAAGGTAATGGCTTTAGATTTGCAGTAAGTCCTTTCAGAGTAGGTATCTTGATATGGTGCTTTTGGGAACATTTAAAAGAGTATCCAGCGGCTTATGAGCCTTGGACGACGTGGTTTTATGCTTGGGTCTCGTGTGGTAAGTTTAGGTTGAGGAATGGTGATGTTATAGCAAGAAGGAGTTGTTGATACTCAATTTTTCCCTATGTATTTTTACATGCAAATACTTTCAAAATAACATATATAAGTATGCCCAAGTGTTTTAGTATTTTCCTAATTTTTAAAGGATTTTTAATCAATTTATTGCCAATTTTTAGCAGTACAAAATCAATAACTATTCCCAAATTTATCATTTTGGTGACTAGCTTATTTTATTCTCATATTTATACCAAAATATAGCTAGGGTAATTTTTATATATTTTTACAAATTTATTTGGTATTATAAAGCTAAATTGCATCTAATTGCAATTCTAGCCTATTTTAAGAATTAATAGCATTTTACAATTACAAAATTGATTCCAGTATTTTTAAATTAATATTTAAATATTATTAGTTGACTCAGTACCTTTAATTTGTTTTCAAAATCATTTTTACTATTTTTATAAAATATAAGGGGAAAAACTAGCTATTTAAAACCTGACCCATTTTTATTTCAATTATAGCCAAAATGGCTCCCCTAATTGACCCTATTTCGAACCCAATTTTGGACAAGCCCAATCCCATTTAACCCAACCCTTAACCCGTCTTAAATTACCCGACCCAAGCCCTTTTGATCTGGGTTGTTGATCTCTGAGATCAACGGCTCCTATCCACCCTTCCATAATTAAACCTTAACGACTACCCTAATCCCCTCATTCTCTTCTCTCAGCCGCCTCCAAACACTTTCCTCTCTCAAACTCTCTCGGAGGTTCCTGAAACCCTTATCGTCTTCTACCATTTTCAACCTCAAACTCACCGGAATCCATGGCCTCTCAGGCCATGGATGGCCTACACTCATTTCCCTCTGCTCTTGAACGCTTGGTGTTCGAAGTTTCGAGGTCTGACCTCGATGGTATCCGTTCAGATCTTCTTCGATTCAAGGTTTTATGGCCTCTCCGGCCTTGCTCCGGCATATCCAAGCCTTATGAGTCTATGCCTGACTTATCCGACACAGATCGGACCTTTTCCAAGCCTTTCTCGTTTTAGGGTTCCTCTGAAACCCTAGCTATTCGAGGTTTTCTCTGATTGTTTTCTTAGATATGTTCTATATCTCTGTTCTACTTGAGTTCTTAAACGTTTTCCCCAATTTTTCTTTCAAAAAATTACTTCTCTTCGATTTAGGGTTTCTGAAAAGTTCAAAATATTTCTCCGACTTTTGTTTTCCTTTTCTTTGTGTGGATTTGTCGCGCATGTGCTTCTACTGCTTCTTATGTTTTCTATTGTACATGTTCTTCTGTGCCTTGTTTTTTCTACTGTGTTTCTACACCCTGCTCGCATGTTCATCCTGCTGTATTTTTCCTATATGTCTTGTTGATGTACTTTTCTGGTATTTTGTGTTCTCCTACTCTATGTATCTCCTACTGAGTTCTTAAGTTCTTACATTGCCTTTTACTGGACCTTGTTTGAGTTCTCTTTAAACGTGTTTCTTCTACTGTTTCCTTAAATGTTATACTACCTCTTTTCTCTTCTGAACTTGTTTAAGTCCCAGGTTTTTCTTCTTAAACATGTTCCTTCTACCCTCACTATGCTTCAAATCAGTTTCTTCACTCTGTTGTTTCAAACTTGCTATTGTATCTGCTTGTTTTCTCATAAGTC
>NW_017670349.1:303706-304112 GCF_001879085.1 Nicotiana attenuata
CTGCCACAACTCTTAAGTTTAAAACAGACCCTAATCAGTACGTGTAAAAGACATGCTAAAACTATATGCTTCTCTTTGTTTTTTAAGGAGGTTTTGTTTGAGCCTTTTCTATCTGTTATGTGCTTCTTCCCCCATATTTGTTATGTACGTGTTTTTGATTGTCGCCTTAGAATTTTTGTCCTTTGAAAACTATAAAAACCTTCATCCCTTCCCTTTAGGATTAGTAGTCCCAAATACCTCCGGGGCTGATAGGATTGGGGCGGGTAGTAGCATGCAATAAGAAAATGAGACCATTCCGCGTTTAATATCTTAACGGGGTGGGAAAGGGTAGATATGGATATGATGACCACGCGATAACACCACGTGTATAAACGGTTACCGGGTGTTGTGTGGGGTGATCCATATT
>NW_017670349.1:304973-354006 GCF_001879085.1 Nicotiana attenuata
GTACCCCACACTATCAGGCTGGCTGGAGGACAATAACAACGATTTGGGTCAACCCGGGTTTGTTCGAGGTCACAGGATTTTCGATGAAAAGGCTGAAGCACAAGTAAAGTACAACCAACTACGCAAGAGGATTCGAGAATGTGAAAATGAGCACCGTGAAATACAAGAAGCCAATCAAAAACTAATTGAAGAATGGAAGGATATGGCTGTCAGCGCCAACAAGCGACTGGTCTGTTTGGAGCGGGGTATAGTGGAACTGGAAAAGAAGTTTCTGAAGAGGGTCAAAGACTTCCGAGTTGCTGAAGGAAATGAAGACGGACGTCTGGCTAAGGCTTACTTGCTGCTAGGACTACGAGAGCTGGGAGAGCTGTTCGAGGGAGCTAACACTGCCGAGTCTGGAGAAGGTCCTTCGGGGACCAAATAGATACGAGTTTTTCCTTTTTGAGAAATGTAATAAGGCCTATGGCCACTAGTGACATTTTATTTCCTGTTATTTAGTGCCGTTTTGGGATTCATCTACCTTTTTATCAATAAAATGAGGCATTTAGCATTCTAAGTTCTCCAAATTAACTTGTCGCTAGGATGAGAATATTTCATTGTTCCTAGATGGGTAGAAAACCGTGTTAGAATTCTTGGAACGGAACAAAATAAAGTTGGGTCGAATGAATAAATGGATAGGGCTGCGGCTTCAATTAAATTATAGGGAAAGAAAAAGCAACGAGCTTTTGTTCTTAATTTGAATGATTCCCGATCTAATTAGACGTTAAAAATTTATTAGTGCCTGATGCGGGAAGGGTTTCTTGTCCCATGAGTGGATTCTCGATTTTTTTAATGAATCCTNTTTGCGGTAAAACCAGTCGATCAACGGTGTAGTCGACGGTTCCGCGCCTTTCCCTCTTGAGTTGTCCGCTCAAGGGTACCAGTCTAAGACCCCATAGAAACCATTTCTCTTTAAATATGCATGCATCATGGTCAAACCTAGCCGAGTCAGTTATGTTGTTCGCATAATGACTCTTTAAGATAGCCTTGTCCAAAGTCCACTGGGTTTCCCTGAAACCCAAACGGACCTTATCACGTTCTGTGCATTTATTTGTAGGACTAAATGCTTGTTATGCTAATTGTTGATATTAAATAGTCGAGTCTGGTGGGGGTAAGGGTCTAACCTTTTGTCTTGCAAAAAATGAGGCACGAAGTCCCCAGATTCGGCATGGTCACCAACATCCACCCCAAATTGCTAAACTGGTGGGGAAATCTTCATTCCAGTGATCAAGCTCTTATCAGGAAATATCTAGGAAATCTACCTTCTCTCCTGGAAATTCAACCCAACAATAAAATCATAGAAGCTTCCACTCTATTCTAGGATTGTGATAGGTCTGTGTTCCACTTTGGAGACATTGAGATGACACCCTTGCTTGAGGAAATATGAGGATTGGCTGGAATACCGTGGGAAACTCCGGGTTTGTTAATGCCGGAAAACCGCAAGGGTAGAGGTTTTCTCAAAATGATGGGTCTATCCAGACTTGACATGTTTGAAGGAGTCGTACATTCCCTTTGACTATTTGTACGAAAGGTACGGTCACAGCAAATCTTACCGTACTTATCCTGACGAGTTCGCCCTTACATCATTGGGGCATATCCATCGAAGGGTCTTTGTCTTCATGTTCTGTTTCTTGGGGATGATAGTGTTTCCAATGAAGAAAGCAAGAATCCATACCAGGCTAGTTATGGTCACCAAAACTCTAATGGAAGGAATCGACGGACAACCATTCAGTCTTGTGCCAATGATCATTGCAGAAATATACCGAGCCCTAGAAAGGTGTCAACAGGGAGCCAAACATTTCGAGGGTTGTAATCTGCTACTTCAACTTTGGCTCATGGAACATCTCCAAAAGGGTGAATACTGACAGGAAATACATCGTAGGGACTGGTACGATCATATCGCCTTTCATCACCCAAAGCGAATGAATTACATGCCCAACATGTTCGCCCAACCGAAAAATGCTAGAGAATGGGTCGAACTCTTAGATAATTTGACTGAAGACCGGGTACAATGGATGTTCGAGTGGTTCCCTACTGAAGAATTCATCGTTCGATCCAGGGATGCGCCATTTCTGATATCTGATCGGTTTGAGAGGGCCTACCCTTATGTCCCTCTCCGAGTTATGAGACAGGCTGGCAGGAAGCGGGTTATACAAAGGGTCGACAAGATGAGTCACTTCTGGGCTGACTTCCAGAATGACGACAGTCCGTACAGGCGCCAGGCTCAGCATATGTGGCACTGCAAAATTGTCTTGGGAAAGGACACCATCAAACCAGATCACTACCATGCTGGTTGTACCCCACACTATTCGGGCTGGCTGGAAGACAATCACAACGGTTTAGGTCAACCCGGGTTTGTTCGAGTCATAGGATCATCGATGAAAAGGCTGAGGTCAAGTAAAGTACAACCAACTGCGCAAGAGGATGCGGGAATATGAAAATGAGCACCGGGAAATACAAGAAGCCAATCAAAAACTAATTGAAGAATGGAAGGATATGGCTGTCAGCGCCAACAAGCGACTGGTCTGTTTGGAGCGGGGTATAGTGGAACTGGAAAAGAAGTTTCTGAAGAGGGTCGAAGACTGCCGATTGCTGAAGGAAATGAAGGTGGACATCTGGCCAGAGCTTACTTGCTACTAGGACTGCGCGAGCTGGGAGAACTGTTCGAGGGAGCTAGCAATACCGAGTCTGGGGAAGGTCCTACGGGGACCAAATAGATAGGAGTTTTTCCTTTATAAGATGTAATAAGGCCAATGGCCACTAGTGACTTTTAATGTTATTTAGTGTCATTTTGAGATTCGTCTACCTTTTTATCAATAAAATGAGGCATTTAGCATTCTAAGTTCTCCAAATTAACTTGTCGCTAGGCCTACCTCGGGCACAACGAGGTCCCCAAAATTAGGACACGCTTTATATTTCCTGCACTATGTGTTTAAATATCGCAACATTTTTTCCTTATGATCCTTACTGACTTATCACCTTTTGTTTTTACTTTTTGATTATTCCCCTCCCCAAAGGTTAGTTCCTGAACTCTGGCAACATCAGCGTATTTCACAAGATCCAGGGGCCCTCCACCTACTCCTCCTCCCAATCCTGTCAGACACAAAAGCAAAAGAAGAATGGAAGATCCGAACAACTCAGCTGAACGGGTAGAGGTCACTCGTGGTGCTCTGGTCCCCAAGGAAAATACCTCTCAACTAGAACAAAAACTATTGAAGTTCCAAGAAGAACTTGATCAAGTCCGGAATTTGGCGAGTCTGTCATTTTCCCTCACCACTCCAGAAGTTACTTTCCCAAAAACTCAGAATCCCATACCTCCACAAAATATCCCAAAGCAACAAAACCATCCCGCTCCTCACCACCACTACAATACTTGCCACGATCCCAACAATACTCCACTACTCATCCCGGAACCATTGAACTCCACAAATGACCACTGCCACACCCAACACAACACCCCCATCTACGTGGAGACCGTGCCACACTCCACCCAGCCCATCTCAAGCACACCCGAGTCCAATGATAAGGACTCGCTAATCAGAAACTTGGCCGAAGAGCTTAAAAGGTTGACCACCAAAATTCAAGGCGTTGAAGGAAGTAAGGGAATTGAGGGGCTAAACTATGAAGATCTATGCATACAGCCCGATGTCGAACTGCCCGAGGGGTACAAACCTCCCAAGTTCGAAATGTTTGATGGTACAGGGGATCCCAGGGTTCACTTGAGAACATATTGCGACAATCTGGTCAGAGTAGGAAGAGACGAGGAAATCCGCATGAAGCTTTTCATGAGAAGCCTGAAAGGAGATGCTCTGTCTTGGTACATCAGCCAAGACCCAAAAAAGTGGTCGAACTGGGTAAGCATGGCGTCTGACTTCATGGATAGATTCAGGTTCAATACGGAAAATGCACCGGATGTGTTTTACATTCAAAAATTAAAGAAGAAACCCACAGAAACATTCCGCGAGTATGCCACTCGTTGGAGATCAGAGGCAGCTAAGGTCCGACCTGCTTTAGAGGAAGAACAAATGAAAAAGTTTTTCGTCTGGGCTCAGGATCCGCAATGCTATGAAAGACTGATGCTGATCGAGAATCATAAATTTTCTGACATCATCAAGCTAGGAGAAAGGATCGAGGAAGGTATCAAGAGTGGTATGGTTACGAACTTTGAAGCCTTGCAAGCTACCAATAAGGCTCTACAGTCTGGTGGTGCGTCCAAGAAAAGGGACGTAGGCGCCATAATGGTTGCACAGAGAACCAAATCACCTGTCAAATACCAAACTTATCCAACACCTCCACTTACATATCAGCCTACCCCAAATTACCAAGCACCCTCACCCTCTTATCATACTCCACCACCCACCTATCAGTCACTTCCACCTCCTGTATATCATCCCACTTCACCTGAATATTCCCAACCAGCACATGTTTACCAAGCATACAACACTCAACAATCCCACTATCAATCACCTCCCCCTCGTCAAAACTTTCCTAGACCCCGACCAAATTTTGACCGCAGACCTCCCAAACAGTATACCGCCATTGCCGAACCAATTGACCAGCTGTACGAAAGGCTCAAAGCTGCTGGTTATGTCACCCCTATCCCTGCTATAACCCCTGAAAACCCTTCCCAATGGGTCAACCCAAATAAAACCTGTGCATACCATTCTGGCATGAAAGGGCATACCATTGATGAATGCCGCTCTCTGAAGGATAAGATCCAGACTTTGATTGACAACAAGATCATCGTGGCAAAGGAGCCTGCTCCGAATGTCCGCAATAACCCTCTACCAGACCACAAGGGTGGAGGTGTTCACATGATTGAAATTGAGGATGATTGGGATCCCAAAGGATCAATCGGTTTGATCGCAGAAGGCGACGATCCAAAGAAACCAACAGTCACCCTTAATCCGATTGTAGTCCAGATTCAGCCTTCTGGAGATGCCGAGGTGAACATGTCCATACCACTTGAGTTTGAAACACCATCCTCTGCAAAGACGCCAACACCAATTGAGGTCAAGTTTGGGTCCCCAAAGGCGCCTGTACCATTTGAAGTTGCTGTATTACCTTCGAAAGCAAGGGTGCCCATTCCAGTAGCAATGACAGCCGTAACACCATTCCATAGAAAAGCCATACCATGGGACTACACAGCCGAGGCAAGAAGGAAGGGGAAAGCCAAGTTCGGGGAAGCAGTTGCGGCACAGGGTATGACAAGAACCGGCAGGGTTTATACCCCAGAACACTTGGCTGAGTCGAGTAAGCAGACCTCTGGTCGACAAGCCATCACTGAAACTGGGCCCGATGATCTCTGGAGAATGATACAAGCGAAGGAATACTCAGTCATTGATCAGTTGAACAAAACACCGGCGCGGATTTCTATCCTTGCTTTGCTACAGAGTTCCGATGCACACAAGAGTGCCTTGTTAAGAGTGCTGAGTAAGGCGTATGTACCAAGCAACATCACTGGAGGAGAAATGGCAAACATGGTAGGCCAGGTATTGGAAAGCCACAAAATCACTTTTCATGAAGATGAGCTGCCACCGGAGGGATTGAGTCACAACAAGGCGTTGCACATCACCGTGCAGTGCGAAGATTATTTTATCACCAGAATCCTGGTCGATGGGGGGTCCAGTCTCAACATCTGTCCATTGGTAACCCTCAGGACATTAGGAAAAGGGTTGCATGAAATCAAGGACGGGGCCATCAACATTAAAACTTTCGACGGTTCTCAAAGGTCTACTATTGGGAAGATTAGCTTTTGTTTGCAAATAGGGCCAACTTGGTTTGATGTTGATTTTCAAGTAATAGACGTGCCGTCATCTTACAATCTGTTGTTGGGACGACCATGGATTCATGCTGTCGGGGCCGTAGCATCAACGCTACATCAGGCAGTGAAGTTTGAGATGAACTACCAAGAGGTGATCATTCATGGCGACGGTAGCAACCCCATATACAGCCGCCAAACCATTCCAGCAATTGGAGGAAGAAGAAGGATAGGTGGGGAAACTTACCACCACATCGAGCGAGTCAACGCCGTTGATAAGGATAAGTGGTGGGACAACAAAATTGAAAGCATATTGAACTAGAGCGGGTATGAACCTTGCAAGGTACTTGGCAAGAATCTCCAAGGAATCGCTAAGCCCATCAAGCTCAAGAAACACGGCACCACCTTCGGATTGGGATATGAATATACCTTGAAAGAATTCAATGAATGGTCGACACCCTGGCGCGGTCTTTACTATCCATTGGAGCAGCCAATACCACGCTTGGAACAGACTTTCCAACCGGCCAATGTTATCTATAGGTCAGAAGAAGAGGAAGCACTAGCAGCAATGAAGAATTTGTTCCTATAAGACGATGATATGGATTGCTGTGTTATTTTTGAGGAGGAGGGGGAGGAAGGCCCTTCCATACAGGCGGTAAGCAGAGGATCATGCCTCAACAACTGGACCGTCAGAACCACCAGAGCCCGGAGTGCCTCAGTTTAGCAAGGCTGAACAAGCACCATGCACTATTTTATTTTACTAGTTTACTTTCCTTTCGCATTTTTTTTTTGCAAGAAAGAACCCCAATGTTCAAAACACTTATGGAATTTATCAAAGCACTTCAGTTTTCTTATAAATCCTACTCTTATTATTTTCTCTCATTACTTTACTTATACAACATTACTATTACTTATCTTGATGAACCAATGACTGTGACATGCAACGAGACAACGCAACAAACAGACATAGATTCAGAAGAAGATGATATACCGGAGGAGATTGTTAAAGAAGTTGAGGTTTCGAAAATAGGCCTAAGTCCAACCTGGACGAGACTGAGATTGTTAACCTGGGAGATGCAGAAAACATCAAAGAAACACGAATCAGCGTTCATTTGTCACCGTCAGAAAAGAATGAATACATGCACTTTCTAAGAGAGTATGAGGACATATTTGCCTGGTCGTACGATGACATGACTGGTCTAAGTACATCTATTGTGGCTCACAAATTGCCGACTGACCCGACCTGTCCGCTAGTAAAACAGAAGCTCAGAAAATTTAAGCCAGATATGAGTTTGAAAATCAAGGAAGAGGTCACTAAACAGGTCAAAGCTAAGGTTCTCAGGGTAGTAGAGTATCCAACATGGTTAGCCAACATTGTACCAGTGCCGAAGAAGGATGGGAAGGTTAGAGTCTGTGTCGACTACCGGGATCTCAACCGGGCCAGTTCAAAAGATGACTTCCCCTTGCCGAACATACACATCCTGATTGACAATTGCGCCAAGCACGAGTTGCAATCATTTGTAGAATGTTTCGCTGGGTATCATCAAATCTGGATGGATGAAGAAGATGCTGAGAAAATGGCTTTCATTACGCCGTGGGGAATGTACTGCTACAAGATGATGCCATTCGGGTTAAAGAATGCTGGGGCCACCTACATGAGGGCCATGACCACCATTTTCCATGATATGATACACAAGGAGATCAAAGTATATGTATACGACGTCATCATCTAGTCCAAGAAAGCCGCTGATCACATGGAAGATCTGAGGAAGTTGTTCAATAGACTGAGAAGGAATAACCTGAAACCGAATCCCGCAAAATGTGCATTTGGGGTTCCTGCCGGAAAACTACTTGGGTTCATTGTAAGTCGCCGAGTGATAGAACTAGATCCATCAAAGGTCAAAGCTATCCAAGAATTGCCACCGCCAAAGAACAAGAAAGAAGTAATGAGTTTCTTGGGGAGACTTAACTACATCAGCTGGTTCATGGCACAATCTATCGTCATCTGTGAGCCAATCTTCAAGATGTTGAAGAAGGACGCCGCTACCAAATGGACTGATGATTGCCAAAAGGCCTTCGACAGGATCAAGGAGTACTTGTCAACACCGCCAGTTTTGGTCCCGCCCGAGCCAGCGGAGGAATCCTGTATAGGAGAACTCCGGATTTGGGATTACTAAGGTGTGTCGACGCAAAAGAAACATCCAGGCTACTAGATGAAATCCATGCCGGGACTTGCGGGCCACATATGAACGGTTTTATCTTAGCCAAGAAGATACTCCGAGCAGGTTATTTTTGGATGACTATGGAGACGGATTGCATCTAGTATGTCCGAAAGTGCCACCGCTGTCAGATACATGCCGACATGATAAAGGTACCTCCCAATGAGCTTAATGCAACATGCTCACCATGGCCTTTCGCCGCCTGGGAATGGATGTTATTGGACCAATCGAGCCAGCCGCTTCCAACGGGCACAGGTTCATCCTAGTAGCAATTGACTATTTCACCAAATGGGTCGAGGCAGCATCTTACAAAGCAGTGACTAAGAAAGCCGTGGCAAACTTCATCCGTGACCGTATCATTTGTCGAATCGGGATTCCATAATCAATCATTACTGATAATGGCTCCAACCTCAACAGTGACTTGATGAAAGCTATGTGAGAAACCTTCAAGATCAAACACAAGAATTCCTTAGCTTACAGGCCTCAGATGAATGAAGTCGTGGAAGCTGCCAATAAGAATATCAAGAAGATACTAAGGAAGATGATAGAAAAGCATAAACAATGTCATGAGAAGTTATCATTTACTTTATTGGGGTACCGCACCACAGTCCGCACATCAACTGGGGCAACTCCCTACATGCTGGTTTATGGTACAGAAGCAGTCATTCGCGTCGAGGTAGAAATTCCTTCCTTAAGGATCATGCAGGAAGCAGAACTCGATGATGTAAAGTGGGTGAAGAGTCGTTACGAGCAGTTAGCTCTCATAGACGGGAAAAGAATTAATGCAGTTTGCCATGGTCAGCTTTATCAGAACAGAATGTCCAGAGCTTTCAACAAGAGAGTCAAACCAAGACGGTTTACACCGGGGCAGCTGAAGCCAAATGGAAGTTCTCCGCTAACTAGCAGGGTCCATACATGGTTCATCGGGTTCTGACAGGAGGAGCCCTTATACTTGCAGAGATGGACAGAGAAGTTTGGCCAAAACCAATCAATTCAGATGCAGTCAAATGATGCTATGTGTAACCATTTATGATTTCCTTATGTAATTTGAACTACGTCTGACCTGATTCCCGTTTAAGAGGGGATACGTAGGCAGCCTTATGGGTTCGGTCACAATTTAATAAATTTTCCTTCCCCCCCCCCCCCGCAATTGGAAACTGGGTCAGAATTTTGAGTAGGACCCTCAAAATTCCGTAGTAAGAGAGATTGCAATATCTCGAACCACATCACAGTCGTTGGTTCATCTAAAAAACTATTATAAATTTATCTTATGCTTTTACCAAATCATGCATGTTTATTATCAGAACTGCTTTGTGCAGCAACGCTACCCCAAGGATACACACAGTATCACCAAATCATAGCCGAGCCGGTGAAGCACAGTTAGCGGGGAGATGGAACTAACCTTTCCCCTTTCCGAAACTCGCAATTTTTCTTTGGATGCAGGCACCCAAGTGGTAAAAACCACATATTATACACTCATGTTGTTCAAGAATACAACCCTCGGAATTATCACTCCTATTCACGGTCGCTATCCGCATACAATATCCCCAGCAGCCGCAATGTCACAATCGGCTACCAGCCATCAGCTATGAATTTTTATCATTATTCGCCTTTTATCCCTTGCATAAGGCTACTATTCTGCCTTTCAAGGTTAAGCTCTACCTCCATCCGCATTTCCTGCATTGCATAAGGCTACTATTCTGCCTTCCGAGACTAAGCTCTGTCTCCGTCTGCATTTCCTGCATTGCATAAGGCTACTATTCTGCCTTCCGAGACTAAGCTCTGTCTCCATATGCATTTCCTGCATTGCATAAGGCAACTATTCTACCTTCCGAGGTTAAGCTCTACCTCCATCCGCATTTCCTGCATTGCATAAGGCTACTATTCTGCCTTCCGAGGTTAAGCTCTACCTCTATCAGCATTTCCTGCATTGCATAAGGCTACTATTTTGCCTTCCGAGACTAAGCTCTGCCTCCATCTGCATTTCCTGCATTGCATAAGGCTACTATTCTGCCTTCCGAGACTAAGCTCTGTCTCCATCTGCATCGGCTGAAAGATCGTCGTTTTACTTACATTTTTTGCATGGCTGAAATATCGCCACTTCATTTAAATCCTGCATCGGCTGAAAGATCGCCGTTTTACTTACATTTTTGCATGGCTGAAATATCGCCACTTTATTTAAATCCTGCATCGGCTGAAAGATCGCCGTTTTACTTACATTTTTGCATGGTTGAAATATCGCCAATTCATTTAAATCCTACATCGGCTGAAAGATCGCCATTTTACTTATATTTTTTGCTGAAATATCGCCACTTCATTTAAATCCTGCATCGGCTGAAAGATCGCCATTTTACTTACATTTTTTTTGCATGGCTGAAATATCGCCACTTTATTTACATTTTCACGGGCTGAAAGATCGCCACCTATCGCATTGCATGGGTTGAAAGATCGCCAAACTGTCCAAGGGCGTCATTGTTCGGAGGCACCATCTTCATAGCCCGAGAACGCCATGCCGTGGCCTGAGGACCCCCTTTTTATCTCTCGCATATCATTATTAAAAGGCATCATCGCTTGGAGGTGTCATTCTCATAGCCCGAGAGCATCATTTCATAGCCTGCGAATTCTTTATTATATATTTCATGGCCCTGGACATCATGGTCCGAGGACGTCATCCTAACCGTCCAAAGACAGCATTCACGGTCCGACGGGAACTTGCATCATGTTTGAATTTATGCACAATATATACGCGTATTGCTTATCTGCAGGTAAATCGGCGAGCAACAGCCATCTTGGCAGGAGCGATCCCGCTCCGGTTCCCACAGCCCTATCAGACTCTTAACCTCCCATATCGCATCCGTTCTTGAAAGATCTCCATCGGCATACTCCGCCGACGGATCCTGAACTACATATGGCCTGATTCGTGTAAGACCAGGGATATGTAGGCAGCTCAGAAACCAGAGCACGGTCAAATTCTTAGAACCATTTCGTTCGGTCAAAATTGGCCATCATATCTTTACCCGATAACTCTTTCATCCTTCCCGGGTAAAGAGGGGCAGCTGTTGATACCCAATTTTTCCCTATGTATTTTTACGTGCAAATACTTTCAAAATAGCATATATAAGTATGCCCAAGTGTTTTAGTATTTTCCTAATTTTTAAAGGAATTTTAATCAATTTATTGCCTATTTTTAGCAGTACAAAACCAATAACTATTCCCAAATTTATCATTTTTGTGACTAGCTTATTTTATTCTCATATTTATACAAAAATATAGCTAGGGTAATTTTTATACATTTTTTACAAATTTATTTGGTATTTTAAAGCTAAATTGGATATAATTGCAATTCTAGCCTAGTTTAAGAATTAATAGCATTTTACAATTACAAAATTGATTCCAGTATTTTTAAAATAATATTTAAATATTATTAGTTGACTCAGCACCTTTAATTTGTTTTCAAAATCATTTTTAGTATTTTTGTAAAATAGAAAGGGAAAAACTGGCTATTTAAAACCTGACCCATTTTTATTTCAATCATAGCCAAAATTGGCTCCCCTAATTGACCCAATTTTGAACCCAATTCGGACCAACCCAATCCCATTTAACCCAACCCTTAACCCGTTTTAAACTACCAGACCCAAGCCCTTTTGATCTGGGTCGTTGATCTCAGAGATCAACGGCTCCTATCCACCCTTCCATAATTAAACCTAAACGACTACCCTAATCCCCTCATTCTCTTCTCTCAGCCGCCTCCAAACACTCTCCTCTCTCAAACTCTCTCGAAGGTTCCTGAAACCCTAATCATCTTCTACCATTTTCAACCTCAAACTCACCGGAATCCATGGCCTCTCAGGCCATGGATGGCCTACACTCATCTCCCTCTGCTCTTGAACGCTTGGTGTTCGAAGTTTCGAGGTCTGACCTCGATGGTATCCGTTTAGATCTTCTCCGATTCAAGGTTTTATGGCCTCTCCGGCATTGCTCCGGCGTATCCAAGCCTTATGAGCCTATGTCTGACTTATCCGACTCAGATCGGACCTTTTCCAAGCCTTTCTCGTTTTAAGGTTCCTCTGAAACCCTAGCTATTCGAGGTTTTCTCTGATTGTTTTCTTAGATCTGTTCTATATCTGCGCTCTACTTGAGTTCTTAAACATTTTCCCCAATTTTTCTTTCAAAAAATTACTTCTCTTCGATTTAGGGTTTCTGAAAAGTTCAAAATATTTCTCCGACTTTTCTTTTCCTTTTCTTTGTGTGTATTTGTCACGCATGTGCTTCTACTGCTTCTTATGTTTTCTACTGTACATGTTCTTCTGTGGCTTGTTTTTCTACTGTGTTTCTCCTGCTCGCATGTTCATCATGCTGTATTTTTCCTATATGTCTTGTTGATATACTTTTCTGGTATTTTGTGTTCTCCTACTGTATGTATCTCCTACTGAGTTCTTAAGTTCTTTGATTGCCTTTTACTGGACCATGTTTGAGTTCTCTTTAAACGTGTTTCTTCTACTGTTTCCTTAAGTGTTATACTACCTCCACTTTGGCTAATACATTTGAAACTCAAAAAGTTTTGAGACTTACTACCACCAATGCCATGAATAATTTTATTTATTTGAGTAGTAACAACTTTGCTCTTCTGGAGCTCTCAATAATATTGCACTACAAGATCTTTTATAACACCATCCTAGTGGTGAATTTTTCCTCCATAGAAAAAATTATCTTATCATAATAATTGTCATGGTCAAAATCATCATAAGCAAAATCTTTTCTTGCTTTAATTTTGCCTTTAATAACTTTTTATAAGGCATGGCAAAATATTTTCGGCTTACCACATGTACACGACCAATGACATATTCGTGTAACCACATAGTAATGTTAATGTTCTTTCTTTCTCTCAAACATCCCGTAGAGGTGAATTGTAGTATTTATTCAACCATGCATAAATACATTCTTGTGCGTAATTTGTATCACATAAATATTTTCACACTCACTTCAGGAATGAGTCTGCATCTACAATGCTTATCACAAGTCGCATTCTTTCAAAAAATAGACTATAATCGTCTGAATGCCTTATATTTACACACCAAATTGATACACATTTCCTTCACATTTGAAGGATTATTTTGAGAACCCTTATTGTTCTCCTTTTTATAATTATCATAATGATGACTATTATTATTTTGGTCTTTGGCACGCCCACGTTCATTAGTCAACCACTTGTCTTCATTTAGACTTATTATGCATCGCTATCACATTCACTTCAAGAATGGAGCAAATCAAGTGGGACAAGCTTCATGTTTTTTCATAAAAAATATATTATTTTTCATTAGTCATCATTATATCATCAATATGGTGCATTGGGACTCAAACCCACTGCCTTACCCATATAAAAGCATGTTAGTTTATAATGAATTGGGACTCAAACCCAACTCTTATCATCATGGTGCACCAGGCCTTAAACCCGATATCTTACCCTCATGACACGATGGGACTGGAACCGCCGTCTTACCCTCAAACAATGGCATAATAAGCCAAAGTACACTGAAACTCGCCCTCGAGCCATAATCATTTTTTTCTTTTTGTGAAAATCAGATTTTCTAATTTTAATGCCCGCACCACTATATATTTTCCATCAATTTCCAAAAAGTGACTACCTATAATGGTTCTTCTTGATTCAACCAACTCATTTTCCTGCACAAATAATATTGTATTTAGTGTAATATAAACGATACCAAATTTTAAATCCCAAATAATAAAATGAGAATTATAGGAAGAATGAAAAAATACACTCCCTGGACAATTGAAGCAAATTTATTAAACACATGGACGTATCGCAACAAATTAAATCCAGTTTCGAATCTGCCAGTTCAAACATGCATCTCAATTCTATATTCTTTAATAGAAATTCCAGTTGGAATTTTATAACTTCACGTTTTCATTTTTGTGGAATGATATATGAAGACCATGCAACAATTTCGTTGCAGTGCACTGAAGAAGACCGAAACTCTTTACTTGGAGATGATAGAAATTTGCCCAGAGTTTTCGTGCTGATAACGTGTTACGAAACTTAGGTCAAAGTAATAATATAAAATAAGAAAATAGACAAGAATGTAGGGAGCAAGAGAGAAGAGATTCTTATTTCTTCCCTATATTCAAGTGTGTAAAATGTGATGTCCAAACTCTCTATTTATAGGATGACATTGAGGTATATAAAGAGATATCATAAATATGGTATTAATTATTGAGATCATGGGGAGAGATCATGGGCAGGTTATGGAGGTGTGGGAATTACAACTATAATGGTGAAAAGTAGTGAGAGTTATCTACTTAATGGAGAAGAGTAGCGGGAGTAACTTCTTTAGGAGTTATGGACATCCACTACAAAATAATATTTCATAACAAATATATAATATTTATTCTTTTTGTTTTTTGGTGGGTAAGTTTTTTCTTTATATTTGTTAGCACTTACTTTTTTTTTTTTTTGTCATTTAATGTATTACGTGTATTAATTAAGGAATAAAGAAAGCAAAAATTTATACTAGTATATAATAAAGTAAGAAAACGACAGAGGCCATTTAGCCCACCCTAAAAGCTAGAAGTACACTCTAACTTCCTCTCTCTCACGCCGCCACCCCCCTTTCCCCACTTTTTCATTCCATTCTTTAACCACGGTTAAACTAAGAAGACCGTGAACGACAAAGAAGAGTGAGAGAGAACCCCATTGCTTCTCTATTCTTAGACATAAGAGGTAAGTTCGTATCTCTATATTTTAGGGTTTGTGAATCTTTTTATACCTATTTCATTTAGATTTCTGGGTACAATTTTGTGGACTATTCCAGCAATTTGATAGATATTGTATCTTAGTTTTGATAAGTAGTGATTGAGAATTTAAAGATTTGAAGTTATAGTGTTGGGAGGAGCCATAATTCATCGGCTGTAACAGACAAGCAATATTACAAAATTGGGATGAAGATCATTTAAGTTGTTTAAAAGGTGTTCAAACTTTTTTTTTTAACTTCTTTTGTTGCTTTGTATTTTTTCCTTTTGTTATCTGTTTGAATTCTTGTTAAATATTTCTCAATACATGTTTTTTTCTGCTTGAAATTCTACCAACATTTTTAGTAATCAAACTTACAGCTTTGTGTTAATGTTCCAACTCAGTTGTAGCTGTTAAACATATACGAACAGTTATTTTTGTTTGATGTTAAAGTATTTTTTCGTTGACAGATAGATTGGTGAAATTAGAGCAGTGATGTTAAGACCAAGATAAGGTGCAGTTGAAGAATCTAGGAGGAGTGAAAGAAGAAGACGGTGTCTCAAGCCAAGATGCTGTTGTAGAAGAATTGTGTATTTATAATTACGTGTGACTTAAAACCTATTGTGGAATGTAAATTATTTTTATCCTTAGCTATGTTATTAAAAGCTTTATATGTAACTTTGAATTTGTTTTGGAATCTAAAATATTTGGAATTTTACCTATTATTAAAATTATTGTGACTAGTTATTCTTGTAGAAAACTTTTTAATTTGTAGCAACAACAGTTTGAATTCGTGGCTACATACGTATATATAGGTATCACGTAACAAAAATATGGTTATACATTCTCACTATTCGTAGCAAATGAAGAAATCTTTAGCTATAATTTTATATATTTCATGGCAAGAGAATGGATTCTTAGCTATCTAAATATTTGTGGCAATTACTTCAATTCATAGCTATGAATTTTTGAACTTGTAGCAGAAAAAGTACTATTGCCACGAAATTAAAATATAAAAATAGCCACAAGAGTTGAATTTTCGTGGCAAACAAATTAAGTCTTTTACCACAGTAAAACACCTTGTGGCAAAATATAAAGATTGCTATATAGTTTATTTGCCGTGGCAAAAGAATAAGATTATTTGCTATTGTGACGACCCAAAGGGTCATCACCTATTTTCTAACTCATTCTGTACTTCCGAGGCCTAGAAAACCTCATTTAGGGTCGCCTCGATTTGCGTGCACAGTCCGGGCGCATAGCCGGAAAGTCTAAATATGAAATTCTGTGAAAAATGCTAAGTTTTGATATTAAAATGAATAAATTTGACTTCGGTCAACATTTTGGTTAAACGGACCCCGACCCATGATTTGACGGTCCCGGAGGGTCCGTAGGAAAATATGGGACTTGGGCGTATGCCCGGAATCGAATTCCGAGGTCCCAAGCCCGAGAAATGAATTTTTGACTAAAATTGTTTTCTGAAATTGTTAAGGAAAAATTGAAAAGATATTTGATTAGAACGTGTTGGTATCGGGCCCGTACTTTGGGTCCGGCGCCCGGCACTGGTCTTATATATGGTGTAAGATGTTTCTGTAAAGTTTGGTTAAAATCGGACGACGTTTGACGTGTTTCGGACTTGAAATCCTAAATGTGGAACTTGATGAAGTTTTGGAAAAAATGCTTTGAATTTGAGGTTTAGTTTGTTGATAATGATGTTATTTAGGTGATTTGATCGCTCGGATAAGTTTGCATGATGTTGTTGAGTTAGTTCATGTGTTTGGATAGGAGCCCCGAGGGCTCGGGTGTTATTCGGATGTGTTTCGAGATGGTTTTAGCCTTAGAAATGTTGCAGATGTGCTGTCTGCTGTTGTCCAGTTGTTTGTTCTATGCGATCGCATAGCGTTGTCCGCGATCGCATAGTGTAAATTTTCAGGGGTTCAGTTTGTTCTATGCGATCGCATAGTTCCTCCCGCGATCGCATAGTGTTAGACTGAGAGGTCCTTATTTTGTTCTACATGATCGCATTATTTCCTGCGCGATCGCGATGTGTTAGCCCAGCTTCATCATTTTCTCTACGCAATTGCATACTGTTATTCGCGATCGCAGAGCCTTGTCCCCCTTACTCTCTGCGATCGCACTCCTTTTCCCGCGATCGCATAGGCCAATTTCGCCCAGTTATATTTTTTTTAATCTTCAGAACCAGTAGCTACGGGATTTCACCAAATATTTCACAAAACCTTTCTTCTCGAAGCTCTTAGGCGACCATTGAAGCTATTCTTCATCAAAACCTCTTGGGTTAGTAATTCTTAGCTTATTTTCTTCCATTTTCATCAACATCTATTGAAATTCTAGGCTTAAAACATGTGATTTAAGGTAGAAAATTGGGTATTTGGGTAAAGTTAGAGCTTTTTGATTTTTCTTGATTTAGAGCTCGCTTTGGGGTCGAATTTGAAAACAAATTATATATTTGGACTCGTGGGTGAATGTGGGATTTGATTTTGGTCCGAACCTCGTGTTTTGACCAAGCGGGCCCGGGGTCGATCTTTGAAATTTTGGGAAAAATGATGGAAAAGCTATAATTAGGCATTGGGTTCGTATTGTTTAGCATTTATTGATGTATTGAAGTCATTATTGTAAAGATACAATTGATTTGGAGACGAATTCGAGAGGAAAGGGGTTATTGAGGATTGAATTGGCCGTGGAAGTTTGAGGTAAGTGTTTGGTCTAACCTTAGCTTGAGGGAATAGGAGTTGAGTCTTATTTGCTACTTGCTAATTGTCGAGTACGATGTATAGGCATGGTGACGAGTATCTATACATTGGTGTCTAGCATGACCTTGAGTCCTATATTGTGATTTCCATGACTTCATGGCATTATTCATGCCTTGGTGATTATTTCTATTTGTTGTGCAAAGATGTGGAAAGAATCGTAACTTATGGATATTGAGGAGCGTTGGCTCCAGTTGTATAGCGAATTGCGAAAGTGTAAGTGATAATTGAACCTCCAGAGCATTGGCTCGAGTTGTAAAGTGAATTGTGAAGTAAAAGTGAGGAGAGAAAAGATCATTATGCTGTCCCTTGGCGGGCTATTGTCGAATTGTGGTTCACTTGTATTGTGTTCTTAATTGATATTACGGATGCTTAGTTTAATGATTCCTTGTGTTGAGTAATGACTAAAGATATAGCTGCGGTAGTTAGGTGTTGTAATAGGTTTGGTTATAGCTGAGGTGTTTAGGTGTAGTAACTAGTTTGATAATAGTTGTGGTAGTTAGATGTTGTAATAGGATTGATCATAGTTGTGGTAGTTAGATGTTGTAACAGGATTGATTATAGTTGTGGCAGTTAGATGTTTTAACAGGATCGGTTATAGCTGCGGTAGTTAGGTGTTGTAATAGGTTTGGTTATAGGTGAGGAGTTTAGGTGTAGTAACAAGTTTGATAATAGTTGTGGTCGTAGATGTTGTAACAGGATTGATTATAGTTGTGGCAGTTAGATGTTGTAACAGGATCGGTTATAGCTGCGGTAGTTAGATGTTGGGACAAGTGTGGTTATAGATGTTTCTCCCTTGCCGGGACGTAATTACTCATGATATCGAATCCCTTGTCGGGATAGTGTGGACCTTATCGATCTCTTATCGGGACTCTCATTATAATTGTAAATATTATATATATGGGTCGGGTTGCACGCCGCAACAATATTAAATATGGATCGGGTTGCACGCCACAATAATATTGTATATGGATCGGGTTGCACGCCGCAACAATATTAAATATGGATCGGGTTGCACGCCGCAACAATATTGTATATGGATCGGGTTGCATGCCGCAACAATATTATATACGGATCAGGTTGCACGCCGCAACAAAGACATAATGAAATGGGAGCGGGTGGTACGCCTACCACGAGATATAATGAAATGGGAGCGGGTGGTACGCCTACCACGAGGTATAATGAAATGGGAACGGGTGGCACGCCTGCAACAAGATGTGAAAGGAAAGTGAATTCTTCCTTTGTTTTTTTCTTTCTTCATGGTAGTGGTTGGATTTTGTTTACTTTATAGATCTCTTGATATTCTGTTTTTACCTATTATCCCCCGGAGCATGTTTCCCCCTCCCACCTCTACTTGTTTATTCCTGCTTTACTTTTCGTTGTATATCATATCACTTTACAGGTTTATTTGGTGGTCTGGCCCTAGCCTCATCACTACCCCGCCGGGGTTAGGCCAGACACTTACCAGCACATGGGGTCGGTTGTGCTGATACTACACTCTGTGCTCTTTTGCATAGATTCAGGTGTCGGGCAGCAGCTGCAGTAGCGCGGGAGTTAGCTTCAGTTCAGCGAGACACCGAGGTAGCCTTGCAGGCGTCCGCAGGCCCGACGTCTCTTCTATCTTTTAATTCAGTCTGTTATCTCATGCATTTCGAGACAAACAATTATATTTTCTTTCAAACGGTTGTATTTAGCACTCTTAGTAGTTCGTGAGTATGTGACACTAGTTCTTGGGTAGAGGTTTATGTTGAGTTTCCGCATTGCTGTTCAGATTCTTTAATTTAAGACTTTCGCTTATTTACTCTATTCCGCTGTTATCATGATATTACTGATAATTGTTAAAAGAAGTAAAATGGTTAATGCTAAAAGTAGTTAAGGGTTGGCTTGCCTAGCTCTCATCAGTAGGCGCCATCACGACTCCCGAGGGTGGGAAATCCGGGTCGTGGCAGCTATGACCATATATTTCGAAGACAAAAGTATTATCAATATAGCTACAACGCAGAAAACATTTGTAGCAATAAGTATTATTCCTTAGTTACAGATCATATAAAGTCTGTAGCTAACTTTTAGTTACGCTACATTTTGCTAGGGATGCTACGGAAAAAAATATTGTGGCTAAAGGGTTTAGCTACGAAATTTTTCATGTTTAGCTACAATATTATTTGTAGCTATATATGCAAAATATTGTAGTGGGGGAAAGCAGTTGATAGGGGATCGGGGCGTTAATTCTTAAAACGGCCGGCTGGTCGTTACATCCTCCCCTTCTTAAAACATTCGTTTGTCCTCGAACGAGCATAGAGACATACCAGAAGTGGTGAAAAGATGCGGATAACGGCTGCGCATATCGTGCTCGGTCTCCCAAGTCGCCTCCTCGACTGGCTGACCTTGCCACTGAACCTTTACTGATGCAATGCTCTTTGACCTCAGCTTTCAAACCTACCTGTCCAATATAGCCACTGGCTCCTCAACATAAGATAGATCCTTGTCCAAATGGACTGAACTGAAATCCAACACGTGCGGCGGATTACCGTGATATCTCCGGAGCATCAAAACATGAAATACCGGATGAACTTCTGCCAAGCTGGGAGGTAAGACAAGCTCATAAGCAACCTCTCCAACACGCTGCAACACCTCAAAGGGACCAATAAACCTTGGGCTCAACTTGCCCCTCTTTCCAAATCTCATAACGCCCTCCATAGGCGAAACCAGAAGCAAGACCCGCTCTCCCACCATAAATAAAACATCGTGAACCTAACTGTACGCATAACTCTTCTGTCTGGACTGGGCTGTGCGGAGTCTATCCTGAATCACCTTAACCTTATCCAAAGCGTCCTGAACCAAGTTTATGCCCAATAATCTAGCCTCAACCGGCTCGAACCAACCTACCGGGGATCTATCCCGCCTACCATACAGAACCTCATACGGTGCCATCTGAATGCTGGATTGTTAACTGTTGTTGTAGGCAAACTCTGCAAGTGGCAAGAACTGATCCCAAGAACCTCCAAACTCCATCACACACGCACGGAGCATATCCTCAAGAATTTGAATTGTGCACTTGGACTGTCCGTCTGTCTGGGTGTGAAATGCTGTGCTCAACTCCACTCGACTATCCAACTCATGTTGTACGGCTCCCCAGAACCATGATATAAACTGAGTACCTCTATTTTAAATGATGGAAACTGGAATACCATGAAGACGAACAATCTCCCGGATATACATCTCCGCCAACCGCTCCGAAGATAGCTAGTACACATAGGAATGAAGTGCGCGGACTTGGTCAGCCAATCCACAATCACCCAAATAGCATCGAACTTCCTCAAAGTCCGTGGGAGTCAAACTACGAAGTCCATGGTGATTCGCTCCCACTTCCACTTCGGAATCTCTATATGTTGATGCAAGCCACCTGGTCTTTGATGCTCATATTTCACCTGCTGACAATTGATGCATCGAGATACAAACCCCAACTATATCTTTCTTCATCCGCCTCCACCAATAGTGCTTCCTTAAATCCTATTGCATCTTTGCCGCACCCGAATGGAAGGAGTACCGCGAACTGTGGGCCTCCTCTAGAATCAACTCCCGAAGCCCATCTACATTGGGTACACATACCCGATCCTGCACCCTCAATACTCCGTCATCACCAACGGTCACATCTCTAGCATCATCATACAAAACCTTGTCCTTGAGGACAAGCAAATGAGGGTCATCATACTGACTCTCTCTGATACAATCAAACAAGGAAGACCGAGAAACCACACAAGCTAGGACCCGACTGGGCTCCGAAATATTTATCTCACAAACTGGCTGGCTAAGGACTGAACATCCATCGCCATGGGCATCTATGCTGCTGGTAGATAAGCCAAACTCCCCAAACTCTGCGCCCGACGACTCAAAGCATCGGCCACCACATTGGCCTTCCCCGGGTGGTACAAAATAGTGATATCATAATCCTTAAGCAACTCTAACCACATCCTCTGACGCAAATTAAGGTATTTCTTCTTGAAAAGATGCTGCTAACTCCGGTGATCAGTATTGATCTCACAAGGAACACCGTACAAATAATGAGGCCAGATCTTTAAGGCGTGAAAATAGCAGCTAACTCGAGATCATGGACAGAATAATTCTTCACATGTACCTTCAACTATCTGGACGCGTAGGCAATCACCCTACCATCCTGCATCAATACCGCTCCAAGGCCAATCCTCGAGGCATCATAATAGACAGTATAAGACTCCCGAACCTGTAGGTAATATCAATACTGGGGCTGTAGTCAAAGCTGTCTTGAGCTTTTGAAAGCTCTCCTCACACTCTTCCGTCCATCTGAATGGAGCACTCTTCTATGTCAGCCTGGTCATATGTGCTGCAATAGATGAAAATCCCTCAACAAATGGACAGTAATAACCCGCCAAGCTAAGAAAACTACGGATCTCTGTAGCTGAGTATGGTCTGGGCCAACTCTGCACTGCTTCCACTTTCTTTGGATCCACCTTGATCCCTTTACTCGATACTACATGACACAAGAATGCCACGGAATCCAACCAGAACTCACATTTTGAGAACTTCGCAAATAATTTCTTTTCTCTCAAGGTCTGAAGCACTGTCCTTAGGTGCTGCTCATGATCTTCTCGACTGCGGGAGCACACTAGAATGTCATCGATAAAGACAATGACGAACGAGTCAAAATATGGCCAGAATACACTGTGCATCAAGTGCATAAACGTTGCTGGGGCATTGGTCAGCCCAAATAACATAACAAGGAACTCGTAATTACCATGCGGATTCCTGAATGCAGTCTTCGGGATATTTGGCTCCCGAATCTTCAACTGATGATAATGTGAACGTAAGTCAATCTTAGAAAACACTCGGGCACCCTATAACTGATCAAACAGGTCATCAATACGAGGCAAAGGATATCGGTTATTCACTGTAACTTTGTTCAACTGGCGATGTGCACATACGCATAGAACCATCCTTTTTCTTCACAAACAAGACATGAGCACCCCAAGCTGACACACTAGGCCGAATAAAGCCCTTATCAAGCAATTCCTGTAACTGTTCCTTCAACTCCTTCAACTAAAGAGGAGACATACGATACGGAGGAATAGAAATGGGTTGAGTGCCCGGCAATAAAATCAATGCCAAAATCAATATCTCTGTCGG
This sequence comes from Nicotiana attenuata, assembly GCF_001879085.1. NCBI lineage: Eukaryota > Viridiplantae > Streptophyta > Magnoliopsida > Solanales > Solanaceae > Nicotiana > Nicotiana attenuata. The sequence goes on from NW_017670349.1 coordinate 327,666, forward strand.
GCGGCATGCAAGGAAGATCAGCTGAAAACATATCAGAGAAATCCCACACTACTGGGACTGAATCAACTATAGGGGTATCAATACTAACATCTCTCACGTAAGCGAGATACGCGTCACACCCCTTCTCAACCATTCGCTGAGCTTTAAGAAATGAAATAACTCTACTAGGAGTGTATTCAAAAGTACCCCTCTACTCTAATCGCAGTACACCTGGCATAGCCAGCGTCACGGTCTTGGCATGACAATAAAGAATAGCATAATGGGGTGATAAATAGTCCATGCCCAAGATAACATAAAAATCTACCATATTGAGCAATAATAAATCGACTCTGGTCTCAAAACCACTAAGAGCAATCAAGCACGACCGATAAATGCGATCCAAATACAGGACAAAATAAGAGGACACATAGGAATAAATGGATCCTGGATCGAATTGAACCGATGCATCTTTATGACAGACTGAAACAATACCTGTGATGACAGAATCGGAGGCAACAACCTCAGTACGGGCAGGAAGGGCATAGTATCTGGCCTGGCCTCCACCTCTAGGGAGACCTCTATCTCCCCAACCTCCACCTCTAGCTGGCTGAGTAGGTGGGGTAGCAATTGGTGCTGTAATCATAGCCTGGGAACCCTGTGGAGCACGATGTGGCTGAGAAGTCTGTGGAGGTGCAGCCCTCCTAAGTCTGGGGCAATCCCTCACCATATGGTGTGTGTCTCCACACTCAAAACAAGCTCTGGGGGGACGTGGCAGCTGTTACTGGCTCAGGCCAGGTGTGCTGGACTGACCACTTAAAGCACCCCGTACAGGAGGAGCACTAGATACCGAAGGTGCATAATAAGGCCCCTGAGGTCTAGGAGGAGCTGGAATACCACTGGCTGCTGGAAGAGCAATGAATAGGGCACATGCACATGAATAATGGCCCGACTCTCGAGACCTCTTGGCCTCTCTTTCCTCCGTATTCCGAGCAAGCATGCCCTCTACTCTCCTAGAAATAATCACCACCTGCTGATAGGCTATATCCATCTCTAACTCCCGGGCCATGCTAGACCTGATGCTGGGAATGAGCCCCTAAATAAACCGACGAACTCTCTCACGAATCGTAGAAACCAAGGCCAGTGCATGTCTAGCCAAGTCACTGAAATGGATAACATACTTCGAAACAGTCAAGTACCCTAGCGTAAATGCTCAAACTCCGCGCACCATGCGTCCCTGAGGCTCTAAGGGACGGACTCCCTCAAAAACATATCCAAGAACTTAGTCCATATAAGGGAAGCTGCGTCAGCTGGGCTGTCCAACTCAAAAGTACGCCACCACTAGTAAGCTGCCCCTCGAAGCTGGAAGGCAGTGAAAGAAACCCCACTCGACTCAGCTATGCCCACAGTACAGAGTTTACAGTGGCACTCCTCCAGAAATCCCTAAGAATCCTCTAAGGCTAGACCACTGAAGGTAGGAGGGTCGTACTTCTTGTACCTCTCAAGCCTCCGCTGCTCCTCCTCTAAAACTGCTGCCCTACCCTCGGGCTGAGCTGGGGCTACAGGCGGTACCGGTATAACCTCTAGGATCTTATCAACCTGAACCCGCTTCTCTAGAGTACGGGCGGCGGGAGTCTGTTCTCTTCCCCCGACCTGAGATGTGGCTGCTGTAAGGGAATCAACCCTGCCTGAGCTAGAGTGTTGTACATGCTCATGAACAGAGCAAGGGTCTCCTAGAAAGTTTGAATAGTAGTAGTAGTAGTAGGCGTATCAGGCGCCTGGGCTCCGGCTGGAGCTTCTGGTGGCTCATCTATAGCAGCTTGCACGGGTGCTCTAGCGGTTCCACGTGCGCGTCCTTGGCCTCTGCCCCGGCCCCAGCCTCTGGCGGCTCTAGCAGGGGGCACGAGTGCCTGGTCATCTCCGGTAGCACGTGTCCTCACCATCTGTGAGAGAATAGAAGACAGAGGTTTAGAATTTTTAAATCAATAATCTCGCACGACAAGGAATCAAATGAAGTGGAATTTTCCTAACAGTTACATAGCCTCTCGAAGATTAGTATAGACGTCTCCGTACCAATCCGCGAGACTCTAACGAACCGGCTTGTAATTCATGACTCCTATGAACCTAGAGATCTGATAACAAGTTGTCACCACCCAAGTTCTCCCACTGTAAACTGTCGTGATGGCACCTAGTCTCTACGACTTTGTAATCCTAACAATTTGCGGAAATAAAACAAATATACGAAAACTAAGAATTAACAGGTAAATATAATAAAGGAGTTTATAATGCCGCTCGACATACACAATAAAAACACCCTGGACCTAAACATAAGCACTCCCAAACCCGGAATCTCATGAATCACAAGCTACAGAAGTACATAGTTTTTCAAAACTCAGAAAATCTAACAACGAAGAAAAATACAGGAAGTCTATAACTGAAGGAGGAATACAGAGGGACTTCTAGATCTGCGGACGCGACAGATATACCTCAAAGTCTCTAAGATCTCCTCGCCTCACTAGAAGTATGGCTGAGAAGAAGTACCTAGATCTGCACACGGAAAACATGTGCAGGAAAGGGCATGAGTACACCACAGTGGTACCGGTAAGTGCCAAGCCTAACCTCGGTCGAGTAGTGACGAGATCAGGTTAGGGCCCTACTGGTTTATACATATAGTAAGATAAAGTAGTATGAAATATCGCAGTACAGTTAAAACTGCTAACAATTAATGAAAAATTAAATCACAAGAAGAAATAACTCAGTACACAAAGATAGCAACAGGGGATCTCTCGAGATACCGTCCCGTAGTCTCCAACATAAATGTACAGAGGATCTCCCGGGATACCGACTCGTAGTCCAAATAGTAAATTTGAAGGGGGATCTCCCAGAATACCGTTCCGTAGTCCCAAAGTAAATATCCAGTATAGGGGAATCTCCTAGGATACTGTCCCGTAGTCCCAAACATATACATACAGGGGGATCTCCCGGAATACCATTCCGTAGTCCCAAAATAAATATACAACTCATTCAATTTACATAACAGTTCCAGCTAGGAAGAATCTACCGTTCTAGTCAAGTTCGTGGCAAAGAAGATAGGTGTAACGACCCGGCCGGTCGTTTCATGAGTTATAGCCCCATTTCCCCCATTTTTGCTTCTTTTGTGTTCTTTAGTTATATTTGATCGTATCGCGTTGGTTGGTTCGGGTTCGGAATGGTTTTGGAGTGAATTGAGACACTTAGTCTCCTATTTAGAGGCTTAAGTTGGAAAAGTCAACCGGATGCTGACTTATGTGTAAACGATCCCGGATGTGAATAATGACGGTTCTGTTAGCTCCGTTAGATGATTTTGAAATTGGGAGCATGTCCGGAATGTGATTTGGAGGTCCGTGGTAGAATTAGGCTTGAATTGGCAAAATTGGAAATTTGGTGATTCTCGTTTGGTAGTGGAAATTTTGATATCGGGGTCCGAATGGAATTCTGGAAGTTGGAGTAGGTCCGTAGTGTCATTTGTGACGTGTGTGCAAAATTTCAGGTTACTCGGATGAGGTTTGGTATGTTTCAGCATCGTTTGCGGAATTTGGAAGTTTGGAAGTTCTTAGGCTTGAATCCGAGAGTGATTTGGTGTTTTGATGTTGTTTTGAGTGTTCTGGAGGTTTGACTAAGTTCGTATGTTGATATATGATGTGTTGGTATATTTGGTTGAGGCCCCGAGGTGCTCGGGATTATTTCGGATGGTCAACGGAGAGTTTGGAAGTGGGATTTTGCAGCTGAAGCTGATGCTTCTGATGTTTCTGCACCTGCGGAGGGGGACCGCAGGTGCGATGATCGCAGACTGGGGAAGCAACCGCAGATGCACTATTTGTCGCAGGGGCGGAAGGTTTGGCCACACCAGTGAGCCCGTAGGCGCGAGGCCTGGGGCGTAGGTACGGAAGCTGGGGAGATAAGTGAAAGCCATAGATGCAGCATCTTGACCGTAGGTGCGGTCCCGCAGGCGCGTGAAATAGGCTGCAGGTGCGGAAATACCTGGGCAGAAGGTATAAATTAAACCCTTCACGAATTTTTGCCCCTTTCCTCCATTTTTGGAGATGGGATTAGAGCTTTTGGGGAGTTTTGAAGAGGGAATCAAGGGGATACTCATTGAGGTAAGATATTTGAGCTTAATACTTGTGATTATGGTAATTTTCAGTTGTTTAAGCATGAAATTGGTTGAAGTTAGGGATGAAATTGAGGGGTTAGGGCTTGGAAATTTGGAGAGTTTAATTTGAGGATTTGAGGGATCATTTGATGTCGGATATAGATGATTTTGGTATGGATAGACTCGTGAGTGAAAGGAGTTTCTAGTTTTGTGATTTTTGTCGGATTCCGAGACATGGGCCCGGGGGCCAGGTTTGGGTGAATTTTGGGATTTTGGTCTAAATTGATAGTTTTCCGTGTGGAATTGATTCCTTGGCCTATATTGATTGCATTGTATTGCTTTTGGTTAGATTCGGGTCGTATGGAGACTGATTCCAGAGGCAAGGGCATAACGGAGTAGGATTTGGCTTTGTTTGAGGTAAGTAATTCTTCCAAACTTGGTTCTGAGGGTTCGAAACCCCGAACTATGTGCTATACGATCGTATTGAGGTGACGCACATGCCAAGTGATGAGCGCGCGGATGTGCACCGTGAGAATTATGGCCTGGTTCATTCCACGACACCGCTTAGAGACTCTTTCTTGCTGATATCCTTTTCTCTAACGTGTGATTAAGTAAATGTACTATAAATCATGCTAGCTATCTTGCTAGGGCTGCACGCAGATACTGTCTAGACACGAGTGGTCGTTTCTCGCTGTCATTTCATTGGATTCATTGATATTCTGTACTCAGTATTATTCATGCATATCATATCATGTCTCAGTCTCAGTTGTTATTATTTGGCACATCATATCATTGTTTCGAGCTAGTTTCATGGCATTGTGAGCCCGTGTGGTTGAGATTGGAGAGTGATGACTCAGTGAGGCCAAGAGCCTGATTATGAGTGACCGTTATGGGATCGGGCTGCACGCCGCAGTGGTTATGTTTATGGTTATGATAGTGCTTGGGCTGTAGCAGCCCCTCCGGAGTCTGTAACACACCCCAGTGAGCGCAGATGATATTTGAGGGATAGATTTTCCTGGACATGGATTTGTCTGAAGTATTGATATTTGGAGATGGATTTCTCTCCAGGGTTAGATTACCCTTGCCCCTCGGTAATGGTTTACTTGCAGTCAGTTTTGTATATGTTCTCGGATGGATTTCCCTGGGCCGTGATGGCCATATGTAGTACTGAGCAGTTGAGCACTTGAGAGTGGGAGCACATGGTACATTTCATACATTTTGCGCATTGCCATTTAGAGTTAGCTGATCTTGATATCACACATTGCTCAAATCTGTATTTATCTTACTGCATGAGTTGTATTCTTGAATTGACAACATGCCTATTTTTCCTGCTCAGTTTATTTTTATTACCTGCCGAGGTTACGTTCGTCACTACCTATCAGTCCATAGTTTGGACTTGTTACTTACTGAGTTGGTGTACTCATGTTACCCCCTGCACCTTGTGTACAGATCTAGGTGTCTCAGGCCGCGGTAGCGGCTGTTGACTATTCCAGTAGCGGACTTTCATCGGAGATAGCGAGGTAGCTACCTAGCGATCGTAGTCCCTCCTTTCTCCTTCTTTATCTTCCTTTTAGTATAATTTGGCTATTTTCAGACTATTTTAGTCTTGTTATATTTCAGAACAGTTGTAGTATTTGCTCATGACTTAGTAGTAAACGAGGTCGGTCTTTTATTTCCGTAATTCGGTTTTCTTTGAATTTATCTCTTTTACGGAATTTTAGTATGAAAGAGGTTATTATCTATTTTTTAATAAAATATTAAATCATTTTGGGAATGTGTAGGCTGGCCTAGTTCCATGATACACGCCATGACGACCGTGTTGGTTTTTGGTCGTGACAAGTTGGTATCAGATCCTAGGTTACATAGGTCTCACGAGTCATGAGCAGGTTTAGTAGAGTCTTGCAGATCGGTACAGAAACGTCTCTACTTTTCTTAGAGAGGCTACATAACCTATAGGAAAACTTTATATTCCTGAATTCTTGTATTGATACTTGTAAATAAACTTCTGTTATTTTATTCTCTCACAGATGGTAAGGACACGTACTATCGGTCAGGACGGACGACCACCAGTACCACCAGTTGGGGCCACTAGCAGTTGAGGTTGCGATCGAGGCCGTAGTAGGGGCAGGGGTGTAGCCCGCACAGTAGCTAGAGCAGCACCTACTGATCCACCAGCTGCCCCAATTCATGATCAGGTCCCAGTTGTGGATGCTCCAGCGGGATCAGCCCAGGCACTGGCTGTGCCTATTGTTATTCTAGGACATCATGAGACCTTAGCTCAGATTCGGACCATGTGCACCAGTCTTGCTCAGGCGGTCGCCGTTTCTACTATAGCAGCTACTTCCGAGGCCAAGGGAGGCACTCAGACTCCCGCCGCTCGTACACCCAAGCAGGTTGTTCAGGGATTACAGACACTTGAGGCACCACTAGCCCAGCTGGTTGCACCTACTCAGGATTATGTGGCACCAGTCATGCCTGATGACGAGCAGCTTAGGTTGGAGAGGTTTGGTAGACCTCAGCCTCCGACTTTCAGTGATGCAGAGGGCGAGGATGCCCAAGGTTTCTTGGAGAAGTGTCAAAGAATTCTTTGTACGATGGGTATTCTTGAGACCAGTGGGGTCTCGTTCACTACCTTTCAGTTCTTTGGAGCTGCCTTTACTTGGTGGGAGGCTTATGAGAGACGTAGGCCTGTTGGTGTAGTGCCCCTTACCTGGCAGCAGTTCTCCGTTCTCATTCTAGAGAAGTATGTGCCGTAGTCCCCAGAGACGACCTGCGCAGACAGTTCGAGTAGTTGCGTCAGGATGATATGATTGTGATGCAGTATGAGATGAGGTTTTCTGAGTTAGCCGTCATGCTGTTTGGTTGGTTCCTACAGACAGGTAGAGGATCAGGAGGTTGGTGGCCTTGCTTATAAGCTACGTATTCTTATGACCAGAGAGAGGGTGTCTGGTGCTTTTTTTGAGAAGGTGGTGGACATTTCTCAGGAGATAGAGTCAGTTCGCCGCCAGGAGCGAGTTGAGAGGGAGGCAAAGAGGCCTCGAGGATCTGGTAGTTTTAGTGGTGTTCCTCCTAGAGGTCAGTTTTAGCACGGTAGAGGCCGTCCATTCAGATATGTTCAGTCAGCTCGTCCGGGTCATCGTGGTGGATCATCTGGCCATGGTTCTCACAGTTCACATCAGGGCCACTCATCTCTCAGTGCCCTTCGAGCTTAGAGTTCGACTCATGCACCATCAGTTCAGGGTTCATCTATGCTTGGTTCTTCTAGTGGTCATCCCAGTTCTCGGGGCTCTATTCAGTCCCAATTGCTAGTGGCCGGTAGAGGTTGCTTTGAGTGTGGAGATTTGCATCATATTAAGAGGTTTTGTCCCCGCCTTACGGGAGGTTCATCCCAGCAGAGGAGTCAGCCTTCGGTTTCAGCACCAATTACTTCCCCACCCGCCCAGCTAGCTCGGGGTGAAGGTCAGTCAGCTAGGGGTCGCCCTAGAGGGGGAGGCCGATCAGGTGGCGGTCAGGCCCATTTCTATGCACTCCCTACCAGACCAGATGCTATTGTTTCAGATGCTGTGATCACAGGTACTATCTCAGTTTGCCACAGGGATACCTCTGTATTATTTGATCTTGGTTCCACTTTTTTCATATGTGTTGTCATATTTTTGCTAGTTATTTCGATACGCCCCGCGAGTCTCTTGTTTCCTCGATTCTTGTATCTACTCTGGTAGGCGATACTATTATTGTGAGCCGTGTATATCAGTCATGTATGGTGACTATTGAGGGTTTTGAGACCCGATTAGACCTTTTGCTGCTTAGTATGGTTGATTTTGATGTGATATTGGGCATGGATTGGGTGTCTCTATGTCACGCTATTCCGGACTATCACGCTAAGATGGTGACATTGGCTATGCCCGGGGTGCCACAGATTGTGTGGCGAGGTTCAATGGTTTATGTTCCAAGTAGAGTAATTTGATACATGAAGGCCCAACGGATGGTTGGGAAGGGATATCTTTCATATTTGGCCTTTGTGAGGGATGTCAGTGCAGAGACTCCTAGTTTTGATTCGGTTCTGGTGGTGAGAGAATTCTCGGATGTATTTCCTGCAGACCTGCCAGGCATGCCGCCTGACAAGGATATTGACTTCGATATTGATATTGGTGCTGGGAACTCAGCCCATTTCTATTCCACCGTATTGTATGGAATTAGCGGAGTAAAAGGAATTGAAGGAGCATATTCAGGAATTCCTTGATAAGGGGTTCATTCGGCCTACTGTGTCACCTTGGGGTACGCCATGTTCTGTTTGTGAAGAAGAAGGATGGAACTATGAGGATGTGCATTGATTATTGGCAGTTGAACAAAGTCACAATCAAGATCAAGTATCCTTTGCCTCGTATTGATGATTTATTTGACCGGCTTCAGGGAGCGAGTGTATTCTCCACGATTGATCTCAGGTCAGGGTATCACCAGTTGAAGATTAGGGACTCGGACATTCTTAAGACAGATTTCAGGACCCGGTATGGTCATTATGAGTTCCTTGTAATATCTTTTGGGCTGACTAATGCCCCAACAGCGTTCATGCATTTGATAAACAGCGTGTTTCTGTCTTATCTCGACTCGTTTGTCATTATATTCATTGATGATATTTCTGTGTACTCGCATAGTCAGGAGGAGCACGCTAAGCATTTGAGAGCTGTATTGCAGCGGTTGAGGGTGGAGAAGCTTTATGCAAAGTTCTCCAAGTGTGAGTTTTATTCGAAGAAGATAGAGGAAGTTCAGAGTTGGCCCAGACCGTCCTCAGCCACTGAGATTCATAGCTTTCTTTGTTTGGCGGGTTATTACGGCCGGTTCGTTCAGGGATTTTCATCTATTGCATCACCCTTGACCAAATTTACCCAAAAGGGTGCTCCTTTCATGTGGTCGGATTAGTGTGAGGCGAGCTTTCAGAAGCTCAAGACTACCTTGACCACAGCTGCAGTATTGGTTTTGCCATCTGCTTCAGGTTCATATACGGTATATTGTGATGCCTCTCGGATCAGCATTGGGTGTGTGTTGATGCAGGAGGGTAGAGTGATTGCTTATGTTTCTCGTCAGTTGCATCTTCATGAGAAGAACTACCCTGTTAATGATTTGGAGTTGGCTGCCATTGTTCACGCATTGAAGATTTGGAGGAATTATCTCTATGGTGTCTCTTTTGAGGTGTTTACTGATCATCGTAGCCTCCAGCACTTGTTCAAATAGAAGGATCTCAATTTAAGGCAGCAGAGATGGTTGGAATTGCTATAGGACTATGATATTATATTTTTACCATTCTGGAAAAGCCAAGGTAGTGGTCGATGCCTTGAATAGGAAGGCAGTGAGCATGGGCAGTCTTGCATTTATTTCTGTTGGGGAGAGACCTCTTGCAGTTGATGTTCGGGCGTTAGCCAATCGGTTTGTGAGGTTAGATATTTCGGAGCGCAGTCGGATCCTAGCTTGTGTGGTTTCTCCGTCTTCTTTATTTGATCTTATCAGGGAGCGCCAGTATGATGATCCTCATTTGCTTGTCGTCAAGGACAAGGTTTTGCATGATGATGCCAAAGATGTGACTATTGGTGATTACGGGGTATTGAAGATGCATGGCCGGATATGCGTGCCCAATGTAGATGGGTTTCGGGAGTTGATTCTAGAGGAGGCCCATAGCTCGCGGTATTCCATCCATCCGGGTGCCTCGAAGATGTACCAGGATTTGAGACAGCACTATCTGTGGAGAAGAATGAAGAGAGATATAGTGGGGTTTTTGGCTCGGTGCCTCGATTATCAGCAGGTAAAATATGAGTATCAGAGACCGGGTGGCTTGCTTCAGCAGATAGATATTCCATAGTGGAAGTGGGAGCGGATCACCATGGATTTCGTAGTTGAACTCCCACGGACTTTGAGGAAGTTCGATGCTATTTGGGTGATTGTGGATCGGCTGACCAAGTCTGCGCACTTTATTCCTGTGTGTACTACCTATTCTTTAGAGCGGTTAGCTGAGATTTATATCCGAGAGATTCTTCACCTGCATGGTTTCCCAGTTTCCGTCATTTCAGATAGAGGTACTCAGTTTACATTGCAGTTTTAGAGGGCTGTGCAGCGAGAGTTGGGTACTCCGGTTGAGTTGAACACAACTTTTCACCCTCAGACGGACGGACAGTCCAAGCGTACTATCCAGATATTGGAGGACATATTGCGCGCTTGTGTTATTGATTTCGGGAGTTCATATGATCAGTTTCTACCGCTCGCAGAGTTTGCTTACAACAATAACTATCAGTCGAGTATTCAGATTGCACCTTGTGAGGCTTTATATGCGAGACGGTGCAGATCTCCAGTAGGTTGGTTTGAGTAGTGTGAGGCTAGACTTTTGGGTACATACTTGGTAAAGGATGCTTTGGACAATGTGAAGGTGATTCAGGAGCGACTTCGTACAGCTGAGTCAAGGCAAAGGAGTTATGCTGACAGGAAGCTTCGTGATGTGTCTTACATGGTTGGGAGAAGGTTCTACTGAAGGTTTCACCCATGAAGGGTGTTATGAGATTTAGGAAGAAGGGCAAGTTGAACCCTCGGTTCATTGGGCCTTTTGAGGTGCTTCGGTGGATTGGGGAGGTGGCTTATGAGCTTGCTTTACCACCTAACTTGTCGGGTGTGCATCTGGTATTTCATGTTTCTATGCTCCAGAAGTACATCGGCGATCCTTCTCATGTCTTGGATTTCAGCACGGTGCAGTTAGATGGTGATTTTACTTATGATGTAGAGCCAGTGGCTATTTTGGAACGGCAGGTTCGAAAGTTGAGATCAAAGGATATAGCTTCAGTGAAAGTGCAGTGGAGAGGTCAGCCTGCGAGGAGGCTACATGGGAGACCTAGTAGGAGATGCGGAGCAGATATCCACACCTGTTTGAGGCTTCAGGTATGTTTCTAGATTCGTTCGAGGATGAACGTTTGTTTAAGAAGGGGAGGATGTAATGACCTGGCCGGTCGTTCATGAGTTATAGCCCAGTTTGCCCCATTTCTGCTTCTTTTGTGTTCTTTATTTATATTTGATCGTATCGCGTTGGTTGGTTCGGGTTCGGAATGGTTTTGGAGTGAATTGAGACACTTAGTCTCTTATATAGAGGTTTAAGTTGGAAAAGTCAACCGGATGTTGACTTATGTGTAAACGACCACGGATGTGAATTCTGACAGTTCGGTTAGCTCGTTAGGTGATTTTGGACTTGGGAGCGCGTCCGCAATGTGATTTGGAGGTCCGTGGTAGAATTAGGCTTGAATTGGCTAAATTGGAAATTTGGCGATTCTCGGTTGGGAGTGGAAATTTTGATATCGGGGTCCGAATGGAATTCTGGAAAATAGAGTAGATCCGTAGTGTCATTTTTGACGTCTGTGCAAAATTTCAGGTCATTCGGACGAGGTTTGGTATGTTTCGGCACCGTTTGCGAAATTTGGATATTTAGAAGTTCTTAGGCTTGAATCCGAGGGTGATTTGGTGTTTTGATGTTGTTAGAGTGTTCCGGAGGCCCCGAGGGACTCGGGATGGTTTCAGATAGTCAACAGAGAGTTTGGAAGTGGGATTTTGCAGCTGAAGCTGATGCTTGTGATGTTTTTGCACCTGCGGAGTGGGGACTACAGGTGCGATGATCATAGACGCGGGAAGCAACCGCAGATGCGGAAGATGTCGCAGGAGCAGAAGCTTTGACCACACCTGCGAGTCCGCAGGTGCGAGGCCTGGAGCGCAGGTGTGTGAAATAGGCCGCAGGTGCGGAAATGCCTAGGCAGAAGGTATAAATTAAACCCTTCGCGGATTTTTACCCATTTCCTCCATTTTTGAAAACGGGATTGGAGCTTTTGGGGAGTTTTGAAGAGGGAATCAAGGGGATACTAATTGAGGTATGATATTTGAGCTTAATACTTGTGATTATGGTAATTTTCAGTTGTTTAACCAAGAAATTGGTAGAAATTAGGGATGAAATTGAGGGGTTAGGGCTTGGAAATTTAGAGAGTTTAATTTGAGGATTTGAGGGACCATTTGATGTCGGATTTTAACGATTTAGGTATGGATAGACTCGTGAGTGAAAGGACTTTCTAGTTTTGTGATTTTTGTCGGATTCCAAGACGTGGGCTCGAGGGCCAAGTTTGGGTGAATTTCGGAATTTTGGTTTAAATTGATAGTTTGTCGTGTGGAATTGATTCCCTGGCCTATATTGATTGCATTGTATTGCTTTTGGTTAGATTCGAGATGTTTGGAGGCTGATTCCAAAGGCAAGGGCGTAGCGGTGTAGGATTTGGCTTGGTTTGAAGTAAGTACTGCTTCCAAACTTGGTTGTGAGGGTTCGAAACCCTGAAGTATGTGCTATATGATTATATTGAAGTTCTCACATGCCAAGTGACGGGCGTGCAGGCATGCACAGTGAGAATTGTGGCCTGGTTCATTCCACGGCACCGCTTAGTGACTCATTCTTGCAGATATCTTTGCCTCTATCGTATGATTAGGTAAATGTTCTATAAATCATGCTAGCTATCCTATTAGGGCTTCACGCCGATACTGTTGAGGCCCGAGTGGCCATTTCTCGCTGTCATTTCATTAGATTCATTGATATTCTATACTCAGTCTTTTGCATGCATATCATATCATGTCTCGGTCACAGTTGTTATTATTTGGCACATCATATCATTATTTCGGGCTAGTTTCATGGCATTGTGAGCCCGTGTGTGTGAGACTGGAGAGTGATGACTGTGTGAGGCTGAGAGCCTGATTATGAGTGACAGTTATGGGATCGGGCTGCACGCCCCAGTGGTTATGTTGATGATTATGATAGCGTTTGGGCTATAGGATCCCCTCCGGAGTCTGTAACACACCCTAGTGAGCGCAGATGATATTTGAGGGATGGATTTCCCTAGACATGGATTTGTCCGAACTATTAATATCTGAAGATGGATTTCTTCCCAAGGTTGGATTGCCCTCGTCCCACGGTACTGGTTGCCTTGCAGTCAGTGTTTAATATGTTCCTGTATGGATTTCCCTGGGCCGGATGGCCATATGTAGTACCGAGCGGTTGAGCACTTGAGAGTGGGAGCACATGGTACATTTCATACATTTTGCGCATTGGCATGTAGAGTTAGCTGAGCTTGATATCACACATTGTTGAGATCAATGTTTATCTTACTGCTTGAGTTGTATTCTTGAATTGACAGCATGCCTATTTTGCCTGCTCAGGTTATTTCTACTGCCTGTTGAGGTTACATTCGTCACTACCTATCAGTCCATAGTTTGGACTTGTTACTTACTGAGTTGGTGTACTCACGTTACCCCCTGCACCTTGTGTGCAGATCCAAGTGTCTCAGGCCACGGTAGCGGCTGTTGACTATTCCAGTCGCGGACTTTCATCGGAGATAGCAAGGTAGCTGCATGGCGATCGCAGTCCCACCTTTCTCCTTCTTTATCTTCCATTTAGTATACTTTGGCTAATTTCAGACTATTTTAGTCTTGTTATATTTCAGAATAGTTGTAGTATTTGCTCATGACTTAGTGCCACCCGAGGTCGGGCTTTTATTTTTGCATTTTGGTTTTCTTTGAATTTATCTCTTTTACGGAATTTCAGTATGAAAGAGGTTATTATCTAATTTTTAATGAAATATCGAATCATTTTGGGAATATGTCTGCCGGCCTAGTTCCATGATAGGCGTCATCACGACCGGTTGATTTTGGATCGTGACAAGTGGTGGTTCTTACTCTAAACATGCTACACAGAATCCAGGTAGAAAAGCTAAAGCAGATAAGACAATTAAGGCACATAAGCATGATTTCCTAAGCTAAACAGGAGGCTACGTATACTAGTATTGCTCAATTAAAGGAAAATACAATTAATTGCTTAATGAAAACGGGGGTTTTCAACAATTAGCAAGTGTACGCACTCGTCACCTCACGTACACATCATTCATATAACAACAGTACCAAAATCCTTAGGGGAGTTTTCCCCACACAAGGTTAGGCAAGCCACTTACCTCGAACCAAGCCCACAATCAATCTGAAATCACGCTCTTGCCACGAGTATCCAACTCCGAGTGGCCCAAATCTAATCAAATCAATTACAAAATGTAAATATAGCTACAAGCAACTCATTTAACTATTGAATTCAAAGCTAAGGCATGAAAATTGAAAAAAGCCCAAAAATCCTCCCCGGGCCCACGTCTCAAAATTGGGTAGAAATCACAAATTACAAACACCCATTCACTCATGGGTTCACTCGTACAAAAATCATCCCAATCCGACGTCAAATTCCTATTCAAAACTTAGATTTTCAATTGGAGAACTTTTTCCCCCATTTCAAAACTTCCACCCTCAAATTCCTTAATTAAATGAGGAAAACAACAATAGATTTATGTATATGATCCAAATTAGAGTTAGAATTCATTAACCAATAGTTCTCCTTCAAAATCCCTTAGGAAATCGCCTCCCACCGAGCTCCAAATCAAATTTTGTGTTATGAAATTTCAAACCCTCGAAATCATATTTTCTGCCCAGCGATTTCTGCATCTGCGCTCCCAGGACCGCACATGCGGTCCCACTTCTGCAGCTACAACTCTGCATATGCGAAATTTCATTAATTCCTCAAGCACCGCACCTGCACTCATTTCTTTGCAGATGCGGCTCCACTTCTGCGGTTCTTGAGTCGCAGTTGCGACCACTGGTCCTTTTGCCTCAAACCGCACCTGTGACCTCCTCCCTCGCTTCTATAGGGCTGCACCTGCGGGCTTATCACCGTAGGTGCGAAAACACCAGAAGCAGCCAACTTCAAAATTTGCCCAAGTCCAAATTCAAATATGTTAATCATCTGAAACTCACCCGAGGCCCCCCGGGACCTTAACCAAACATACAAACCAATCCTAAGACCTTATACGAACTTAGTCAAGCCGTCAAATCACATCAAACAACGCTAAAACCATGAATCACCCTCCATTCTAAACCTAATGAACTTGTTTCCAAGATTTTACAACCGATGCCGAAACCAACTAAACCATGTCTGATTGACCCCAAATTTTGCACACTAGTAATATTCAACACTACGGACCTATTCGAATTTCTGGAATCGGATTCCGATCCCGATATAAAAAATTCCACTATCGGCCTGAAACTCCAAAAATTCAACTTTCGCCGTTTCAAGCCTAAATGAGCTACTGACCTCCAAAACACAATCCGTACACACCCCTAAGCCCGAAATCACCCAACGGAGCTAACGGAATTGATGGAATTCCATTCGGGAGCCGTCTTCACACTGCTCCGATACGGTCCAAATTTTAAGACTTAAGCTCTCATTTAGGGACTAAGTGACCCAAAATTCTCCGAAACTCAAGATGAACCATCCCGAAAAATCACAATAGCAGAAAAAGACACGAGGGAAAGCAATTGATAGGGGATCGGAGCATTAATTCTCAAAATGATCGGCCGGGTCGTTACACCTGACTGAACTCTTAGAAGAAGATTATACATGATAGATTATTATAAGCGGAGGAAGCAATATCATTACTAAAATCACATGTAATCTAATAACTAGCATACACGAAGTTTTACGGGTTATGTCTTGAAGCGTGATCACAACTATTCAGTTATGTAAGCCTTCGGTTTCACAGTGTCTTAATGGAATCTCCACCGCTCGCATGATCATGATCCTCGAACATTCCACGGTCTTCTATTTTGTTACCTAATAATATCTGAAAATAACAATTTCGTGTGGGCGAAATTCTTAGGAAAATATGGCTGAAATTTCGGCAACCTTCTCGTCCCTTCTCTAGGTAGAAAACCAGGTGTATTTATAGCACAAGTTTTAAAGATTAAAACCCTTTTCCAAACCTATTGGGTTTTGTTTTCTACCATGAAAAGGATTTTCTTTATTTACTATTATCTAGGCACAACATGAACCATAGAATTTAATGAACAAGGCTTCCTATTATAGAATTAATTTTTAATTTTTTTAAATTAATATCCACCATAATAAATTATGAATTATTTCACTAAGAATTCATAATTATATTCCTTGATTCAATTTTGAAATTCACCCATCAATCTTATTTACTCCTCTTGTTAATATTCATATACTAATTAATTAAATTAAATTACTGAAAATTTAATTTAATAATTATTTTCTTTAGACTTTCTCCTAACTTATTTCATGTGTTGAACATTAAATTCACCAGGCGGATTTACACATGAACACTTACAAGTTTTCATAAAGGCGTATCATCAATTTTTAAACCGAGAGATGGATTCTATCAACTAACTATTACTTGGTCAATATATATTATTAGTATCCAATATACTAGGCATATAGACCCATAAAAGAAAATCGTCTTTTAATAAATTAAAATAATAATAATTTATACAGAATAATAATTCTATCAAGAACAAGAGTATAAGTACATTTAATGGCTAGAGAATTTATTTCATTAAGTCAGTTAAAATACTTATCTATTTAGTCCATTCAATACATACAAAATGTACTAGCACAAGAAATCAAAATTAAATAATTATCATTATCAAGAAAAATTATAATTAATCTTGTGCGACAATCCTTCCTGATGGTTTGTCCAACTCCATCAGTTGATTGTGAACTCAAACTTTATGCTTATTAAAATCGATAATTTAATCTTCCGTGTATAAGCTAAACTCTATAAACTAAATTATCTGCTATATAAATGAAGAACACAGATGAATATATGATCTATTTAAAACATTATTAAAATTAAATAAATAATTATTTCATAATAAATAATATACTCAAAACCAAACTCATGGTTAATAGTATATATTCCTATATATTTCGTATAGGCTAAGCTAGGATTTTAATTATATAGATTTGGATTTTAAAACAACTATTTCAAATGTTTATATCAAGGTTTTAAATTAACATATTATTTAATGAATTTTTGTACAAATATATTATTTGTGCAAAAACTTTTGGACTCAACCAAACTAGCATGGACTTCTGCCTTCACCCGTGATTATGTGACGATTAAGCAACCAAAATGTCCTCAAAATGGATGGCTTATGGTTCTTATATGCAAAACCAAACCAAAAATAGAAAGAAAATGTGGTTCGAGAATGCTGAAAATCTGTTGCGGTGTTTTTTTGGTTTTTTATCACGACATTAGCATTGGCACCCTGATAATTCGGATTTACGTTGTATAAGATTCATGCATTAAAGAAGGAAGCATTCTCTATTAGGATTAATTTTCTGTTTCAACAACTCAAACCCGAGACCTCGCTAAAGATAGAAGGGACCATCACTACTAAAAAACTGGCATTTTTCGTCCAAACCATACCGACCGAAATCGGTCGAAAAAAAAACCGACCGAAATCGGTCGAAAATATGTGTATTTGGTCGCAAAAGTCAACAAAGTTTTTCTGACAACGAAAATAATAGTCTCACAGCAAAAAAATAAAAATTCCGATCGGAAATTGGTCAATATTCGACCAACACCAGGTCATACTTGTATATAATGTACAAAAATAATTTTTTAATAATATCTTTCTAAATTTCCGACCGATTTCGGTCGGAAAGTTCCAAATTTATATTTTCCGCCCATGACAAAAATTATATATATTTAATTGACCAACGGAAATAGCTTATATTAATATTTTCCAAATTTCCGACCGATTTCGGTCGGAAAGTTTGAAATTTTTATTTTCCGCCCAAAACAAAAATTATATATATTTAATTAACCGACCGAAATAGCTTATAATTAAATATTTCCGACCGATTCGGTCAGAAAAACGATTATATACAAATTAAAATATAAATTTAATAATATTTGTGTCAGTGTGAATAATAAAGAGCTTTTAAATAAATAATATTTTTTTGGTAATTAAATTTCTTTATTTACCAAGTAAATATATACAAGCAGATCAAAACAAAACCATAGCAGTTTGTTAGATGGCCCCAAACCTCCATCTTTATGTCAGGACCCCAGAACCAACCCGGTCGTAATGGCGCCTATCATGGAACTAGGCTAGCCGACGCATTCCCAAAATGGTTCAACATTTCATTAAAATTTAATTACAACCTTTCTCATGCTGAAATCCTCATAAGAGTATAAAGTCAAAAACCAAAACGCGAAAAATAAAGCCCGACCTCGTGTGTCACTAAGTCATGAGCAATACTACAATAGTTCCGAAACATAACAAGACAAAAATAGTCTGGAAATCAACTACTAATATCTATAGGAAGATGGGGGGAGAAGGGCAAGGCTGCGATTCTCCATGCAGCTACCTTGCCAACTCCAAGTATCCACGGCGGATGAAGATCAGCGCTCGTTAGCACGTCCAGCAACCCCTGAATCTGCACACAAGGTGCAGGGAGTAATGTGAGGGTCAACATGCTTTCAAAATCAGTATATGAGTCAAAATTCTTCTCGTTTAAAAATCCAGTTTTTCAGTAAGAATCATTTGAATATGGTTTTTAACAGTTTCAAGAGAAGCTCAATGCAAATTTAGAGTAAAAATGATAAAAAACCATAATAGCCCCTCGGACAAAACATTGTTCGTATACAGCCCCTCGGGCAACATGAATCGTAAACCGCCCCTCGGGCATAACATCCCTTAGAACCAGCCCCTCGGGCGAACCTCACAGGTAACTCGTAAACAGCCCCTCGGACATAATATCATATCACTCACACAGGGTACCTGCGCTCACTGGAGGTGTGCAGACTACGGAGGGGCTCCTACAGTCGAAGCGCTATAACAAGCCACCTCGTGGCATAATAAATCAGGCCCTCGGCCTCTCAAAATCACAAATCAGTAATAATACGCTGCGGCGCACAGCCCGATCCCATAATATCCTCACAACACAAGCCCTCGGCCTCACTCAATCGGAAACCTCTCAAGCCACTCGGGCTATCAGTAAAATAGGGTGCTAGGCCCAAAATATCATTTTATGTATCAAAACGTAGTAACAAAGACTGAGTTATGAAATCAGTAAAACATAGCATGACTGAGTATAGATCTTAAGTCAAAACAGTGAGAAAATAATAGTAAAAGGCCCCTAAGGGTCCAAACAGCTTGGCACGAGGACCAAATATGGCATTCAGCCCAAATCATAGAAATTCTTTCTAAAACACATAAGTATCAAGTAGTTTTCAGTCAAATACGAAACTTAATAGTTGCTACAGGATGGACCAAGTCACAATCCCCAATGGTACACGCCCACACGCTCGTTATCTAGCATGTGCGTCACCTCAAAATAGTGAAACGATGTGTAATACGGGGCTACATACCCTCAGGACAAGATTTACAATCATTACTTACCTCGAACCGGTCAAATCCGTATTCCGCAATGCCCTTGCCTCTGGAATTGGCCTCCATACGTCCCGAGTCTGCCCAAAAGAATAACAATGCAATCAATATAGGCCAATGAACCAATTTCATACGAAAAATTATCAAATTATACCAAAATCCCGAAATCCACCCAAACTCGGCCCCAGGCCCACGTCTTAGAATCCGACAAAAATCACAAAACTAGAAACGCCTTTCACTCTCGAGTCTATACATACCAAAATCATCAAAATCCGACCTCAAATGGTCCCTCCAATCCTCAATCAAAACTCTCTAAAACTCAAGCCCTAACCCCTTCAACTTCACCCCAAATTCCCACTAATTTCATGATTAAATTGTAGAAAAAGCATCATAAACACAAGTAATAAAGCTCAAGCAACTTACCCCACTGATAACCTTCGGTTCCTCTTGAAAACCACTACCCAAAGCTCAAAACCCGTCCAACAATGGTGAAGAATGGGCAAAAATTCACGAAGTATGGCTTTTATACTTTCTGCCCAGAACTCTCGCACCTCCGGTCAATATACGTGGACCTGCGCTACCGCATCTGCGGTCCAAAAAGCGCACCTGTGGATTCCACTTATCCACCATTTGCGGCTCTCCCCTCGCACCTGCGGGCTCGCAAGTGCGACATCACCTTCGCACCTACGATCAAGCTCCAGTTGGCCAAAACCACTGCGACCTCCCTTTCGCATCTACGACCTCGCACCTGCAGTCCCCAATCCATAGGTGCGGAAATAACAGAAGCAGCAACTTCAGCTGCACCAACTAAATTCCAATTCTTCATCAACCATCCAAATTCATCCCGAGGCCCTCGGGACCTCAACCAAAAATACCAACAAGTCGCATATCACCATTCAAACTTATTCAAACCTTCGGAACACTCAAAACAACATAAAAACACCAAATCACCCTCGTATTCAAGTCTAAGGACTTCCAAACTTTCGAATTCCGCAAACGATGCTGTAACCTTTCACATCACCTCCAAATGACTTGAAATTTTGCACACACATCACAAATGACACTACAGACCTACTCCAATTTCCAAAATTTCATTCCGACTGAGATATCAAAATTTCCGCTGCCGACCGAGAAACGCCAAATTTTCAATTTCGCCAATTCAAGCCTAAACCTACCTTGGACCTCCAAATCACATTCCGGACGCGCTCCCAAGTCCAAAATCAACTAACGAAGCTAACTAAACCCTCGTAATTCCCATCCGAAATCATTTACACATAATGCAATATCGGGTTGACTTTTTCAACTTAAGCCTACTAAAAAGAGACTAAGTGTCTCAATTCACTCCAAAACCACTCCGAACCCAAACTAACCAATACAATATTATGAAACATGGTTGAAGAACACATAAAGAAGAACAAATGGAGGAAATGGGGCTATAACTCATGAAACGATCGGCCGGGTCGTTACACTTCATCTCATTCTAATACTTCTATCCTTATCGCTTTGCTATGTTATAAACAGATTTAAGGGTAAAATTCAACATAGTCATCTTCTTCCGTAATATAACACATGAGGTGCTTCGACAATACACCTCCTGGATAATGTGCCTTACTATACTCATCATTTCTTTGCTCTTTCCTTGGAACATTCTCATATTCCTTTCTATCCATATAGCATAGATAGTTGCTACGGGTGCCATCCTGTAAATTTGGGCTTCAGCAGTTTTCCCTTTCCCCTGGTTTTTAGCCCATTCCTTTTCTATTTGCCATGCCATAGGCTACCTAGCCAAACCATGCCATTGCAGAATCTTCTTCCATATAGCAGCTGAGACTGTGCATTCAAAAAATAAATGTTCGATGGTCTCCGGTGCTGCTTTACAAAGTATACACCTTAATCCCCAATCTGCTTCCATTGTGCCAATCTGTCTCGCGTGACTAGTCTATTGTTCAAAGCCAGATACAGTATAAAAATCCATCTAGGTGATCCTTGGTTATTGCATATGAGTCATCTCCATTCCACCTTTTGAAACTCCACTCTCAATTTGTTATAAATCATCTTCGTACATAACTGTTGCATGCATTTGACATCATCCTCCATATAACCTGAATTAGTATAAGTGTCTTTAGTCTTTAATATTTTTCTCACCACCCATGAAGCTTCTGTTGCTCGTGCTTTCCAAACAGCTCCATCTTTTATATAGTAGTTTTGTGTATCCATTGGACCCATAGCTTATCTTTCTTTTGACAAAGATTCCATAACATTTTACAAATGGCAGCCTTGTTCCAAGTGCTCACATCCAAGAAGTTGAGTCCTTCTGCTATCTTGGGATAACAGAGTTTGTCCCATGCTATTATTGCTTTCTTTGTCATGTCTACAATCCTTGTCCAAAGAAACTTCTTACACAGTTATTCAATTGCCTTCACCACTTTCTTTGGCAAAATGAATACCTAAGACCAGAACACCTATACCAAAAATAGGACAGACTTGATCAACTGGACTATACCAGCATAACTTAGTAGTTTCGAAGTGCATGAGGTGATTCTGCCAATAATCATATCAATAGGTGGCTTGTATTGTAAAACTGTTGTCCTTTTAGTACTCAAGGGAACCCCTAGTTACCTAAAAGGCATTTCTCTTTTTGCAAATCCCAGCACTTGTATTATATTGTTCTGCTCCTCCTCATGCACTCCTCCAAAATAAATGAAGCTTTTTTCTATATTTGCCTCTAGACCAGATGCTTAGGAGAACTTTTGAAAACAGTTAAACACCATCTTTACATACACTACATCCCCTCTGTTGAATAACAATAGGTCATTTGCAAAGCTCAACTGTACAATGTTCAGTCTTTCACACTTGGATGATAATTGAAATCAGGTTGCCTCTCTAGTGTCTTCAAGATTCTAGTGAGGTACTCCATTGCTAATACAAACAGGAAGGGCGACATCGGGTTCCCTTGCCTCAATCCTTTTTTTTGTAGGGAAAGGGGAAGTAGGGTACCCATTTATGATGATTGAGTATGAAACTGACCTTATACATGCCATCACCCATTGTACAAATTTAATAGGAAAGTAAAGATGAGTGAGGATCTGTTCTGTAAAACACCACTCAACTGAGTCGTATGCCTTTCTCATATCTATCTTCAACATGTACCTCGATGATACCCCTTTTCTTCCATATCCCTCTACCAATTCATGACTCATTATAATATTGTCAGTGGTCACTCTCCCTGGTACAAAGGCTGACTGACCCGGATCAACAACATCATCCATTACATCTTGCTTTCTACGTATCGGTATTTTTGAGATGATCTTGTACAATATCGTACAACAAGAGATGGGCCTAAACTTAGAGATTCTCACTGGATTTTGTACCTTTTGGGACGAGTGTTATGGTAGTGCAGTTGATGGTTTTGCACATGACCCCTGTGTCAAAGAATTCCAACACTGCTTAAGTAATCTCTTTTCCTACTACCAGCCAAGCTTTTTTAAAGAAGTAGGCATTGAATCCATCACAGCCAGGTTCTTTAAGGTCATCTATGTCTTTGAGAGCTTGGACAACTTCATCTGAAGTTACAGGTGCAATGAGGCCTATTTGATGTTCTCTGCTCAGTACTCTTCCTTCCTGCATAATCATGGGATTTACAACTGGTAATTGGGTAGCAGCAGACCCCAGTAACTTTCCATAGGAACCTAGTACTTCCCTTTTTATGTCTTCTTAATCCTGCACCATGTTCCCCTTAGCATTTATTAAACTCCTGATCTTGTTTTGTGCCATTCTATTCTTCATGTTAGCAAAGAAAAAAGCATTGTTTGAGTCACCTAATTTTAGCCATTGTATTCGAGCTTTCTGACGGAAAATGCTTTCCTCAATATTACTCAATTTCTCTAACTCTGCTCTAAGTGCTCCTTTCTGATCAAATAATGTATGCCTAGGTCCCCTCATTTGAGTTTGCAGGTCTGCTAATTGTTGTCTTAGTTGACTCACATTCTCACTTACCCCATCAAAAGCTCGATTCAATTACTTCATCTCCTGTTTAACTGTTTTCAGCTTCTGCCAGACTTTATTTATACCACTTCCATTAGTCCTTTGGTTCCAAGTTGCTGCCACTGTCTGAAGGAAATTCTCATAATCAGCTAAACAATTAAGGAATCGAAAGGGCCTGGGTCCTCTTTGTATCTCTTCATCCAACTTGATACATAGGGGAGAATGGTCTGAGAAATGTGGATCCGTGATGTTGACCTCCAAGTGGTGATATTTGATACGCCATTTTGAGTTTACCAGTGCTCTATCAATCTTGCTATGGATATGTGTATTTGTCCAATACTCTCTCCCTACAAATTTCATTTCAGTCACTCCAGTATCAAAGAGAAAGTCACTAAAATCCTTAGTTTCTATCTCAGTGACAGGATTTCCATACTTCCTATCTTTAACCTGTAAAACTACATTGTAATCACCCATGGTAAGCCAAGGGCCCTGCTGTGACCTCTGTATATTCCTTAAGCCATTCCACAACCCTCTCTTGTCATGTATTTTGTGCAAGCCATATATAGCTGTAAACTGAAACTCCATGCCCAAGTTACACACTTTAACTCTAGCATGAAGAAACTATTCTGCGGTCTGCTCGACATCAAAATTGACAGCATTTTGGTCCCACGCTATCCAAATTCTGCCTCTCCTATTGTGGTTGTAGTTGTGACACCAACTCCACCCATTTACTATCTTCTTTAGGATTGCTACAGCATTAATTTCTTTGACTTTATACTCTATTATTGCTATCATTACTATATTATAATTCTTTATAACTATCTTCAACTCTTTTTGCTTGTAGGTCTTATTAAGACCTCTCACATTTCATGTAGCTAGCTTCATGTGGTAATGAACAGATGCGTATCACTTTCATCCCCCCATTGTCTTCCTCCACTCATTCTTGTGTTACTTATCATCCCTTCTCCTTCGGGCAGTATATTATGCCTACTCAGAGGATCAAAACCATTTACCACTTCCACAGGTTTCTCTCTCTCAGCTAGTATAGTAGGAGTTGTTTTTCCTTCACCAAAGTTACTCTGCTGCCCTTTGTTATAGCTCCCCTTTGTAGATGACTTGTTTCCAACTATTTGCCATTGGCCTCCTTGTGATTGATCACCTTTAGGAATAGATTCTTTGCTTTTTCCTTCTATGTCATTTTGCTTTTCTTCAATCTGTTTCCCTTTTCCCTTTCCCCCATGTGTTTCTGATGCATTCTGCCCCGATTTCCCTTGATTGTTTCCTGTTCGTCTTACCCATTGTTGTTTTGGTTTTGTAGCTCCATCTCTTTGTTGTCCTACATGTGCCTTCTTATTCTGGATCAGATTGTTTGAATGCCCAGCCTGTAGCAAGTATGAAAGTATTCTGGTACCCAGTCATATACTATCTCTTGGTCATAAACATGTCCCTTCGGATCTTTGACCTTAATAGTCTTTGGTAAGGGCCTAGTAACATCCATTTCCACTAGTAATCGAGCATATGAGATTCTTTCCACTTTTGTTGTGCATTTATCTGCATAAATAGGTACTCCAAGTCCACTTCCAATTCTGCTTAGTGTCTCCCTTTCCCAGCAACTCAGAGGCAAATTCGACAGTTTCACCCATAGAGGGATCGTTTGCAGAACTTCACTATTAAAATTGAACATAGGTGCCCAGGCTTTGATAATAATTGGCTTGCTATTTATCTAATATACATATATATATATATATATATATATATATATATATATATATATATATATATATATACACATAATATTAAATTGATTTAAGATCCTAAATTTTAATATTCAATATTTTATCGAATATAGCTTATATATATATATATATATATATATATATATATATATATATATATATATATATATATATATATATATATATATATACACACTATACTACATATGTACATAATTTTAAATTGAATTAAAATCCTAAATTTTAATATTCAATATTTAATATCGAATATATATATAGCTTATATACTACATACTATATTATACTATATATATATCGAATATTCAATTATATCGAATATAGCTTTTATATATATATATATATATACACACACACACTACATATGTACATAGTTTTAAATTGAATTAAAAGTAATTTAATTTTTTTTTAGAAATAGCGACNATGAATGTAATTCATTAACTCTATTACAATAAGTCGATGAATCAATTATAACATATTGATTGATATAAGTCGAGACGTTTTGTTTTTAATCAATACTCTATATATATATATATATATATATATATATATATATATATATATATATATATATACACACACTATACTATACTATATATACATCTTATATAGCTTATATACTATAACTCAGAGGTAAGATGCTCAACTCGTTCAAAGTTACGAAAAAATAGACATGCTTTTCAAGTGTAATAGTAAATCCCAGATCTTTCACCCAAAACCCCAAAGCATACGAGTAAGTTTGAAAACTGTGATTTGTCCAAAAACCTTTAAACAATAAATACGATGTTTCATTTTCAGATAGCATGAGGAAAGTACATCTCTATGCCTACATGTCAAGATACAGGTAGCGTCATGAATGCCACCAAAACCGGGTAGCAGAAGGAAATGCATCTCTATGCATGTATCTTAAGTATGCATGTCAAAAGCAATGCATCTCAGTGATGAACTCATGTGCTCACACTCTCAAAGTACTCAATCTCACTGTCTCGCATTCTCTTTCACTATGCTCAAAACTTAGCACACTCAATCACTCAGCAATGTACTATACCTGTTGCGGCGTGCAGCCCGATCCACATACAGCCATAAGGCCCATTGCGGCTTGCAACCCGATCCACATATATATAGCCATAAGGGTCGTTGCGGCGTGCAACCCGATCCAAATATATATAGCCATAAGACTCGTTGTGGCGTGCAACCCTATCCCCCC